>NC_090250.1:55027919-55062919 GCF_037325665.1 Littorina saxatilis | reverse complement strand
CTTTGTTTTGGCAATTGAGTTATTAGCCATTAAGATTAGGCAGAGTAAGAATGTTAAAGGTATTTCGAATTTGAATTGCTTTAATGATAGGTTTTTGGATGATATGTTAAAAATTGCTTTGTATGCTGACGATGTTACGTTATTTTTGAAAAGTGAAACGGATTTAAAACATGCTTTATTGATTTTTGATTCTTTTTATTACGTTTCCGGATTAAAGTTGAATTTGTCGAAATGCGAAGCCACGTGGTTAGGAAGTCAGAAACATTGTCAAGACACCTTTTATAATTTTAAATGGAAGAAAAAATTAAGGATTTTGGGAATTTATTTTTGTAATGATAGATCAGCCTCTGATGTTGAGGTAAATTGGACAGAGCGAATTACGTCTGTTAAGCGCTTGATTTCGGCATGGGAGAAAAGAAATTTGAGTATTATGGGTAAAATTATTGTAATTAAAACGTTTTTGATTTCCCAATTTGTTTATTATATGCAGGCATTTGTAATCCCTGATAATGTATTAGCAGAAGTTAATAGATTGTTGTTTAGATTTTTATGGAAAAATAAAGAAAATAATAAAACAAACATTTGAAAAGGTTAAGAGGATAATATTGTGTAGTGATATGGAAAATGGTGGCTTAAATATGATTGATTTGAAACACATGCAGCTTTCCTTTTTATTACAATGGGCTGTCAGAACGACATCCCGCGAAGCCGTCGCGATATATAACTGTGTTTGAATTTTAAATGTGTCAAGCGCAAAGAGCATAATTGTAAAGTTATGATGTTGCGCTATATAAATGCTCATTTATTATTATTATTATTATTATAACCTTGAATGGTTGAAAACGACGTTAAACACCAAATAAATAAAGAAAGAAAGAAATCCCGCGAAGTCACAGATAAGTGGAAATATGTGCCGAAGTCAGTGTTTTCAATGTACGGCTCAAATTGTGAATGTTTTTATTCAAATGTTGTCTTGAATACCTGGCTTGATAACAATGTATGTATTGATGATAACTTATTTAATCCGCTTCTATGGAATAACCAATATTTTGTTTATGTTGGAAATGTACTGTATTTTGAAGATTGGGCAAGAAAAGGTCTTGTTAGCGTATACGATGTATTACATAGAAAAGAGTTTGTCTCCTATCAGTTCATTTGTGATGTTTTAGGAAAATCCCCACAGATAAATTTGGAATATAACATGGTTCGTGCTGTTGTTGTAAATGTTATTAATAAGATGATGCACGGAAAGGAAGAAATTGATTTGATGGATATCCCCTCTTATCGTGGTAAGAAAGTACACAACGCACAACAGTTCAGAAAAGAATTAGTAAGCATAAAACTTGTTGAACCGTGTGCAATTGGATTTTGGAGGAGGAAATTTAATTATGAAATTGATAAGAAAGATTGGCTGATGAGTTTTGAATCGGTTAAAGAGACAAGGCTACGAGTATTACAATGGAAATTACTTCACAATATTTACCCCACAAACATTATGTTATGTAAAATAAAAGTTGTGGAAGACAATATTTGTTCACACTGTAGTAATAGCATTGACTATGTAGAACACTTTTTTTCTTTTGCCCAGTGGTGCTTGAGTTTTGGAAACAAATTGAATTTTATATTTTTGGGTACACTTGGATAAACAGATAAAGTTAACTGTGCATGAAATCATGTTTGGAGTTAAAAATCGAAAAATTCATGCAACTCTGTTGAAAGAATTAAACTGTATAATTCTGGTAAATAAAAATGTGCATAAGTATTTATAAGAAAACCAAGGCTTCAATGCCTCTTTTTGTTATCTTCGAAAGGCAACTGCAGATCAGACATATTTATTTTTGATTAAAAAGTTCCAAGACAAATATTTAGTACATTTTTTTAAATATTTTGTTTTAATAAAAACAATATCTTCTGTATGTATTTTCTTTTTATATAAATTCATAAAATATGTTTTTTGCACACTGTGTATTTGTTTTTGATCTGTACACACTCTCCCTTCATCATTTTTCACGCGATCCATAACCTTTGCATTTGCACGTGCTTTTTCCAAACCCAAAAAATATTTTGTGTTTTTCTCCCCTTCCTCGACCCATTTAGCGCGAGCTCTAACCTGAGCGGCTCGTGCTTTATTTATTTCCATCAACTCAAGTTGCATTTTCACGTGTTCACGCTTTGCTTGGGTATCATTGCAGTGAGGATTTGTACTCACATAGCATATTAACTCTACCTGTCCCAGTTTGGTCCTCAGAGGACGTAATCATCAACTAGTGAGTCAGTCCCTGAAAGTAAGGAAGGTTTGACTGGTTGGCCAGTGTACCCCGGAATGCTGCTTGATAGAAATGACAGTTCGACCAGTTGGCAATTTACCCGATAATTCTCCGTGTCAGAAAGGTCGGACCATTTTGCAAATGTACCCCAGAATGATGCCTGAAAGTAAGAAAGGTTTGACTGGTTGGCCAAAACCCCAGAATGATGCCTGAAAGAAAGGACGGTTCGACCAGTTTACAAATATTACCCAGAATGCTCCCAGAAGAAAGGAAGTTTCGACCTCCACCCCCCCCCCCCTCCATCCCCATCCTTGGACAACCAATCGTTTATCCGGGAAGGAAGTATCTTAGTCGACAAATATATAGGAGAGTTGAATGGCAAGCATTCATACCGTTTCATTGATCCGAGGCACAAAGAGAGCCATGAGAAAGATGGAGCAGATAGGTGGCGCCACGTATCCCGTCACGGCCTGGATGTAAATGAAGAGTTGACCTTTCTGTGACCCCACGATCAGCGGTATCCAGGTAATGCTGACCGCCACTAACACAACTACGAAGAGCCTGAAGGAAAAAACGACAAGAAAAAGAATTAAACAAATACAATAAAATGTAGCGAAGTCATGCACTCGTCCCTCGGCTTGTTTCTCCACGATGAGTAAGTTTTGTCAACATTGTTGTCCTTTCTTGCGCGCGTGTGTGTGTGTGTGTGTGTGTGTGTGTGTGTGTGTGTGTGTGTGTGTGTGTGTGTGTGTGTGTGTGTGTGTGTGTGTGTGTGTGTGTGTGTGTGTGTGTGTGTGTGTGTGTGTGTGTGTGTGTGTGTGTGTGTGTGTGTGTGTGTGTGTGTGTGTGTGTGTGTGTGTGTGTGTGTGTGTGTGTGTGTGTGTGTGTGTGTGTGTGTGTGTGTGTGTGTGTGTGTGTGTGTGTGTGTGTGTGTGTGTGTGTGTGTGTGTGTGTGTGTGTGTGTGTGTGTGTGTGTGTGTGTGTGTGTGTGTGTGTGTGTGTGTGTGTGTGTGTGTGTGTGTGTGTGTGTGTGTGTGTGTGTGTGTGTGTGTGTGTGTGTGTGTGTGTGTGTGTGTGTGTGTGTGTGTGTGTGTGTGTGTGTGTGTGTGTGTGTGTGTGTGTGTGTGTGTGTGTGTGTGTGTGTGTGTGTGTGTGTGTGTGTGTGTGTGTGTGTGTGTGTGTGTGTGTGTGTGTGTGTGTGTGTGTGTGTGTGTGTGTGTGTGTGTGTGTGTGTGTGTGTGTGTGTGTGTGTGTGTGTGTGTGTGTGTGTGTGTGTGTGTGTGGTGTGTGTGTGTGTGTGTGTGTGTGTGTGTGTGTGTGTGTGTGTGTGTGTGTGTGTGTGTGTGTGTGTGTGTGTGTGTGTGTGTGTGTGTGTGTGTGTGTGTGTGTGTGTGTGTGTGTGTGTGTGTGTGTGTGTGTGTGTGTGTGTGTGTGTGTGTGTGTGTGTGTGTGTGTGTGTGTGTGTGTGTGTGTGTGTGTGTGTGTGTGTGTGTGTGTGTGTGTGTGTGTGTGTGTGTGTGTGTGTGTGTGTGTGTGTGTGTGTGTGTGTGTGTGTGTGTGTGTGTGTGTGTGTGTGTGTGTGTGTGTGTGTGTGTGTGTGTGTGTGTGTGTGTGTGTGTGTGTGTGTGTGTGTGTGTGTGTGTGTGTGTGTGTGTGTGTGTGTGTGTGTGTGTGTGTGTGTGTGTGTGTGTGTGTGTGTGTGTGTGTGTGTGTGTGTGTGTGTGTGTGTGTGTGTGTGTGTGTGTGTGTGTGTGTGTGTGTGTGTGTGTGTGTGTGTGTGTGTGTGTGTGTGTGTGTGTGTGTGTGTGTGTGTGTGTGTGTGTGTGTGTGTGTGACGGAGTGATTGAGTTTGTCGATTTCTTACGGGAGCCTTGAAGGCTTCGCCTCTTGTTATAGTAGATGTCCACAGATCTAACTTTAGCGTTGCCAGGACGAGAAACTAGAGCTCTATCTGCCACGTGCCGTTGTTGGCCTTTAACAAAATGAACTTGCTCTAACTCAACATTTTATTATTTTTTACATTGGGTCGACGTATACAGTACTAGTAAATGTAACGTTTTGGTTGGTCAATTATAAACGTTCCATTAAAGGCACAGTAAGCCTCCCGTAAACCATCACAGATACTGTCAGGCTTTTACACACAGTACAAACACCCTTTCATTTAAACACTCACCGCTTGAGAACATCTTATATAGGTGCCCTCCGTAAAGAGCGAGCAATTTTCAAAGAATTTATTTTGGCGTGGTTTATCTTATCCCTGAGCCATCGCGAACCCGTGTGATCCAGTTTCCCTTTTTCACAATGTAGTCGTCAGTTTGTGATTTCCAATGCGACTCGCTGTAAGCTTATCTGCAATAGCACGTTATTATGTACCTCTGAATCTAAACGCAACAGACGGCTGCAATTCACACGAACTTTAGCGATGGCTTTTGACTGTTCAGATGAACTGACGATAGGCATTACCGTCGTCTGCTACGAGAACCACGACCTTGCGTGACCCTGCTTCCGGGATTTTCTTTTTTCAAACTTTCAAAACTTCGAATTGTACTGATCTTGTCTTGATGAAAAAAGAATTCTTTTATGATTTAAGAATGTTTGTGTAACAAGCTGTCAATTTATTATTTAGATTTTAAAAGTTAGGTCTAGCGCCATCCATAGCATCATCATTATAATCATCCTCATCCAAAACGCACCGTCCGATTTTGTTATCAGACAATCAGCAAAATTAATTCTTTGAAAATTGCTCGCTCTTTACGTAGGGCACTTAGGATGTTCAAAAGCGGTGAGTGTGTAAATGAAAGGGTGTTTGTACTGTGTGTAAAAACACGGCAGTATCTGTGATGGTTTACGGGAGGCGTACTGTGTGTAAAAACATGGCAGTATCTGTGATGGTTTACGGGAGGGGTACTGTGTGTAAAAACATGGCAGTATCTGTGATGGTTTACGGGAGGCGTACTGTGCCTTTAACCTACAAATCTTGATTTTTTTTAATTCTAACTAAACAAACATGTTACCAAAAGGAACACACCCACAGACTTTAATCTCACCGACCTGCCGACTACGAGAAGCTGCTTTTCCGAGGCTTGAGGTCTGAACTTCCGCCAGATGTCCATGGTGAATACAGTGCCAGCAGAGTTGAAAATGGAGGTCAGAGACGACATCAGCGCCGCTACCATTGCCGCCATCATCAAACCGCGCATGCCTAAACGGAAGCTGAAGTGAGTTATCAGTGTAACATAATACAATGAGCCCCACTCGTCAAAAGAAAGCAGGCAGGTGCGTTTTGGTATAGACATTTGTCATGAGGCTGTTAATGCTCAAACCTGGTCAAATGAAATAAATTATGAAAAAATAGTTTGCGTTCCGTATGCGGTCAGGGCGCTAATGTTAAGATGAAATAACCAATGAAGAGAGCGCTCATTCAATGCTCATTATTGTGTTGCATACAAGCGCTCATTCAATGCTCATTATTGTGTTGCATACAAGCGCTCATTCAATGCTCATTATTGTGTTGCATACAAGCGCTCATTCAATGCTCATTATTGCGTTGCATACAAGCGCTCATTCAATGCTCATTATTGTGTTGCATACAAGCGCTCATTCAATGCTCATTATTGTGTTGCATACAAGCGCTCATTCAATGCTCATTATTGTGTTGCATACAAGCGCTCATTCAATGCTCATTATTGCGTTGCATACAAGCGCTCATTCAATGCTCATTATTGTGTTGCATACAAGCGCTCATTCAATGCTCATTATTGTGTTGCATACAAGCGCTCATTCAATGCTCATTATTGTGTTGCATACAAGCGCTCATTCAATGCTCATTATTGTGTTGCATACAAGCGCTCATTCAATGCTCATAATTGCGTTGCATACAAGCACTCATTCAATGCTCATTATTGTGTTGCATACAAGCGCTCTAAATGCAAACGACACGTGCACTGAAGAGTAACTAAGAGTCCTGCAGAACCAGTCTCCTGGCACCCAAGAGAATAAAACAAGCATTGAAACGAACAAGCGACTTTCATCCTCATTTCATTTGATGTTCCCGACAGCGTAAAGCATGTGACCTCACCTACGGGGGCCATCTTGAGGATGAGAAGCGGGTAGGCGATATTGGAACAGCCTGTCGGGTTGCTGCAGACGGACATACATGTGTCGGGGTCTGCGCAGGCCACCATTTCTGCAACAAGTAAACCACACGGTTGCTTGGACATCACAAGGTTCTGCTTTTATGCATTTGCGATGATATAGTTTACATTAAAAATAAAACATGTAAAAAAAAAATACACACCTTCAAAACAAACACACCCAGGCGGCAACATACAATGAATATATATATACTGTTCAAAAAAAGAAACGCATAGTTGCTACTTGCCAAATTTGTTTTATTTTTCGAAAAAATTAACAGAAAATCCAATATTTAGATTATTTGTTTGAAATTTGGTATGGACACAGTTGCATGCACACACAGTTCATTTGCATCTTCAAATCAATCAGTCAATCAATACGATTGGGTGCCGAGGCTGTCAAGTCAGTAGGGGGTGTGACTGCCTTGAGCAGCAACAACTGCCCGGCACCTTCTGGGCATGGACTGGATCAGATGCCGGATATCTTGCTGTGGGATGGTGTCCCACTCCTCCTGAAGTGCCTGCAATAGATCGCGGTGATTTGCCGGCGCTTCTTCTCGCCTGCGCACACGTCTGTCCAATTCATCCCAGAGGTGTTCTATCGGGTTCATGTCTGGCGACATGGATGGCCAGGGAAGCACCTGGACATGGTGGTCGGTGAGGAACTGGGTGGTGAGTCGTGCTGTGTGCGGGCGAGCGTTGTCCTGCTGGAATATGGCATCCTGGTCAGCCAGAAGAGGAAGGGCGTGTGGGCGCAGAATTTCCTCCACGTATCGCTGGGCAGTTATGCGCCCTTGGACGTGCACCAGGGTGCTCCTTCCAGCGGTATTGATCGCCCCCCACACCATGACGCCTCCACCACCATGAACGGGTGCCTCATCCACACAGTTGGGCGCGTAACGTTCGTTTACTCTCCGGTGGACCCTCCTCCGACCATCATGTCGCTGGAGCAGGAATTAGGACTCGTCGCTGAACCACACGTGTCTCCAGTGATTCCGGACGGTCCAGCGAAGGTGCTGGTTGCCCCACTGCACTCGGTTCTGGCGATGGCGGCGGGTGAGGACAGCTCCTCTGTGAGGTCTGCGAGCTCTCAAACCAGCTTCATGCAGGCGGTTCCGCACGGTCTGGTCCGATAATCGGTGTGGCCCGGGGAGAGCCTGGACAGAAGATGAGGCCGACAGGAAACGATTCCGGAGGTGGCGGAGCCGTATGAAGCGGTCGTGAGCAGCAGTTGTCGCCCTTGGTCTTCCCGCTCGTGGCAAGTCAGCAACGGAGCCAGTGGCTTGAAACCTGACCCACAGTCTACTGATGGTGCTCTGGGACACGTGGAAGTGCCTGGCGATTGCACTTTGACTTTGGCCTGCTTGTAAACGACCCAATGCAATTTGGCGGTCTTCTCTGCTCAATCGGGCCATCTTTCGTCGCTGAATTGTCGTCTGATTTCTTTGTGGCGAACAATCCGCTTTTATGGGTTTTGGAAGACATGGTGAGAGCTCAATATTCCCCGAGTTTCACGAGATGACACTGAAGCATGACGAGTGGTCATGCCAAATGAGCAATTTTGACATTGTAGCCACTGATAACGCATGCGTCACGTGCAGAGCTCACTTGTGGCAATGGACGAAAGGTCGACGACCAGATAAACATTTTCTTCAGTTTGGTGGATATCCTTGTAGCCATATAACTAAATTAACCAAATATTACAAGCTATGCGTTTCTTTTTTTGAACAGTATAGGTTACACACTCCGAGTTCTGAATATCGTGCATATTTTCCCTAGGGTCGATTTTCAGGTATTACCGAGCCTCTGGCGAGGTAATACCTGTAAATCGACCCGAGGGAAAATATGCACGATATTCAGGACGAGGTGTGTAAGCTTTTTATCCCATTACTCCGACGTTTTCATTAAAAAACCTAACTTTTTGACACAAACTTTGCGAGTGCCTGTTTACAGCTCATCAAACCTTCTGCCACCGAAAATCGTGTCATGATATTCATGTGCGAAACGAGTCCCCTTTTGTCTTTTTGTTTCCAGGATTGTGCCGTTGAATGCATTTGATACTGTGCAGTTACCGGCTGGTTTCAGTCGGTTACCCGAGCTGTCATTCGTCAAAACTGCGAAAGACCGCATCTACTGGCCGTATAAAATTTCATCTCACACGGCATCACTGCAGAGCGCCTAGAACTGTACCCACGGAATATGCGCGATATAAGCCTCATTGATTGATTGATTGATTGATCATCTTCGCTTCACAGCTAGCGACGGGAGAGAATGATACCCGAAGGGAAGTAACTCATTTTGGACCTGAATTCAGCGGGATTCGAAAGACCGCGTGTGTGATTTTACAAGCGATGAAGATGATTGCTGAGTTTGTGCTTATTCGAGCCTTTGTGCTTCAGTGTTCAAATTTGTATTACCTACTTCTTCAATCGTCACTTACTGATTTAGGTGAGCCTAACTTTGATGTCTGTCGTTGTCTTAGACTCTTAGGCGAGGTATCTGTCTGGGGGAAAACGGCGCACCACTGTCGAGTTGTTTTTATGCGGCAACGCATGTAGCCTAGTGGTCTCTGTATGTCCAAGATCCGACCTTCTTCGCCACCTTTTATTCTAACAGTATCACCAACTTTGAAAATGGCAATTTCCATGCCGGTCAACTTGAGCCGAAGATACTACATCACGCCGTGGATCGTGTAACTCTGCATTTGCGCCACCGCAACTTTTTATCGCTTCACGCCGACGAAGAGGCAAGCTGCGAGGTAGGTCTCTCGAATGATAAATTAAATTGTTAGAATGCTAGGCACTCAGCATGTTCTCAAGTGTTGCATTTCACATACTTATATCCTTAGCTATATTTCTGTATATATTTTTTGATGCTTTGATGGCCCTGGTGATCGTGACGATCTGTTTTTCTTCTCGTTTCCCCATGTTTTGGGCATATTTTCAGTTTCTGCGTCAAATGCAACAAAACGGAGATTACTGGTTATTCTTGGACATGTTCACTGATAACTTTAATGTTTTATGAATCTCCACGTGTAGTTTCTCTGTATATAGTTCCATATATACTTTGCAAGAAGCAGATAAAAACAGAGTGTCAACAACTCTCTGTAATTCGCCACCGCATCAATTCAATGTTAGATGTAACTCGTCACCGCATTTTTTGTTATTCGCCACCGCACTACGCAAATTGTTATTTTCAAACGCAACAACATCGTGGAGGCATTTAAACCTTTATTTTTGTCACAAAACTGACAGCAATTGATAGGAGCATTTTAACTTTAGTGTGTCACGAAGTGGTTTGCATGTGAATTTATTATGCGTGTTCTGCCCTTTTGCACTGTCTCTACCCTTTCACACCAAACACTTCAAAAACAGAACTTGGGAGGATGCAGGCTCATTATTTCCTCAACCAAAACAACATACTTCTTCACTTTAAATACATCAATACGAACAACTTTTCAACACACAGTTCGCACAATCTTCCAGCTTTCACTCAAGGCATGTAAATACATATTATAACAATACTTTCTCAAATATAGATTAACGCACACAAGAAGGTACCAACAGACACTCACGAGTTCGTCTCACGGCTCACTGCATGTCGCCAGTTCACTTACTTGTCTCGCTGAATCGTCGTAGAATAATGAATTCAGATGCCAACACACAGAGATGCTAACACACACCTTTCGCTGAAGATGCCACACACACCTTTCACTGAAGATGCCAACACACACCTTTCACTGAAGATGCCAACACACCTCTCTCTGAAGATGCCAACACACACCTTCCAGGTTTCTCCCTGCGAAACCCTTCCGCCCGTAGCGGAAACAACCGTCGTCAGCTACGACCGGTCTCGATGAAGACTCCACTCGTCTAGTCATCTGCGCAGAGGTGGTCCCTTGCTTCCACCGTCGTCTAGCGCTTCTCTCGTGTAAGGTCCCTCCCTTATACGCCATGGAAAACCCTCATGGAAACTCCTAAAGAATTTAACCAAGTCTTAATACAACATTCTCTAAAACCATCTCTTCTTCCAAACGTTCATGTACCACTCATACATTCTCGTTCATTCCACGTTCACACTCCGTACAGATTCAATATCCAAACTAACACTTAATCAATGAATAACACTCCCCATACAAAGCATGACCGTCTTAAACATAACATAAATGCCTAGCAATTATGTTCAAGAAATTCCCCATGAAAAACCGTGAAACAATTACATCAAGAATTCTCTCAACGCTTCACACTAAGATTGGGTGCACTTTATACACACTAACCTTTACGCTCCAGCTATGTATTCCAACGTCACTAATATACAACATAGTAAATCATTTACCTTAAGAGACCCGTCTCTTGAAAGAGTACTTGTTCCCAGAACAAGTCTGACACACGCTGAACAACCTTCCCGGTTGGAAATCTCACACGCTGTGACGTTATTTACCCCAGACCAGCTACATGTCTCAAACACAACTCACATCAAGCTAAGCCAGTTTTGCATGCAACACCCGAAACACGTGAATAACGCCAGTCCGGTCAGCTACCATCGCCTCTACAACTTTTAGGGAGGTTAAAAACACGACGTGGCTTCACCTCACAAATATGCTACTCACATCTTTGTGACATCCCCCTTCCCGGGGAAAAAAGAAAATTCTTGAGTTTTCTTTTGATCAAAGCAAACTTCTTTTTCCACACATCCCATAAACCTGTGGTATGCTCTGATCTACGAATGACCTGGACAAAATGTCTGTCAACGTATTCCTGTCTCCTGCTATTGGATGAACCTCGAATCCTAATTCTTGCCGTTAAAGACACCACCGCATCACATGTTTTGAAAATTTCATCCATCTTTCCAAACACCTGCTTCATTTCATCCTTTTGACCACCTGTCAAACCAGGATCAAAAACAATGTCTCCGATTGTCTCTTCCTTCCCCTTAGGCAATGTAGGTAACGGCAACGTTTTCCTCTCCTCAGTCAAAGGTAACACTGCAACCTTTGCCTCTTCACATTTACTTGGGAAAACATCATGACTGCCCCAGTCAGACCTCAGTGAAATGCTTTCGCGATATCCACTACTTACTTCCTCAACATCAACAATTTTCTCTGCACAAACTGCATACTTCTCATCCTCTCGTGACACACTCAACACCTCTTCCAATGTCTCATCTTCTCTCAGCAAACTTTCCAGATCCTCCTCGTTAACCGACAAATCAGGAGTAACCACATTTTTCAATGGCACCGGGGAATCCTCCAGTTTCTTTTTGGCTTTTGCCCTACTCGTACCACACACGACCTTCTCAAGTACCACCTCTTCAGTGATTTTCTTGTGACTTACATCAGCACACAATCCAACACCCTGCGTATTCCCGAGGAATAAATCTACTCTGGGTACCACACCCCGAAGATTACCTATCACTAGGTCAGCGACTGGGTCTGTGAGCACACAACATTTCAACTTTCCCTGAAAATATGGGGTATCGACAACCACTTCCGCCAATGAATACAAATCAATCCGTCCACTAAAACCCTTCACTTTTTGAACCTCTCCCTTTATGTACTGGCTTGGTAAGACCAACGACTTCCTTACCCCAGCTACATTAGCTCCTGTGTCTCTCAGTACTGAAACTTGCTTCCCATTAACGAGACCTTCCGCTAATGGCAACGACCCGAATGCCGCCGAGCTAACCAACACTCCAGCGTCCTGACAATCCGCTACCGACTTCGCTGAATATGCTACCTGAATACATTCTCTAGCGTAATGGCCAAACTGCCCACATCTGTAACATGTGTCCTGATTCTGCTGTTCAGTACCTGTACCTCTAGTACTACCTTGCTGCCATCCTCTTCTACCCGGCCTACGATCATCTCCTCTGCCTTGAAACCTGGTATTTCTGCTCATACCATCTTGTCTTCTGCCACTATCACCTTGACCACGATTGTAAGACTGACCCGATCCACGATTCTGATTGAACGCTACGTTTCCAGTTCCCAAAGGAGTTACTTGACTCTTTCTGGCCAAACATTTATTCGGATGGGCTGATTTGTACATTTCTGCGCTAGCAATCATGTCTTTTGAATTTTTACAATCACGTTCTTTCAAAAAGACTGCCAAATCAGTGCATACACTGGTAAGAATCTGTTCACACAACACAAAATCAAACAATGCTTCATATGAGGTTTCTATATCCGACAACCTCAACCAACGGTTGAACAAATGCGTCATCCTTGTTACGTACGTGCCAAAACTTTCATCAGCCTCTGGCTTCGTACTACGAAATTTCTCCCGAAATCCCTCTCGAGTGCACTGAAACTTCTTCAACAACTCTTTCTTCAAGTCTTCATACGACAAAGTACCCGTTGAAAACAATGAATGAAACAATGACAAAGCTCCACCCTCCAGATAAGCTGATAAGTATGTAGCCCACTCTGAATCATTCCATTTGTTCGCCTTTGCATGCGTTTCAAATCTGAACAAGAAACTGTCAATGTCATCTTTATCTTCCTTGAACATGGGAAGTTTTGGGTACTGGGGCCTAATGCTGGGACCTGATCTCCCACCTGCATTTCCACCTGTACTTTGCTGCGCTTCTGCTTTCTTAAACTCCAAATCCATTTTCCTCGCTTCAGTATCTGCTTCTAGCCTTTTTGCATCCCTGTTTGCCTCAATTTCTAATCTTTTTATCTCAGCCTCTACTTCTAATCTTTTTGTCTCAGCCTCAGTTTCTAATCTTTTTGTCTCAGCCTCAACTTTCTTTGCTTCGGCCTCAACTTCTAATCTTTTTGCTTCAACCTCAGCTTCAGCTGCTACTTTCTTTGACTCAGCCTCAGCTGCTACTTTCTTTGCCTCCCTTTCCTGAATTCTCTCTTCTCTATCCATATGATCCTGAGCAAACTTAAACAAAGCTTCTGCCTTTAAGCCATGCTTCTCTCCCAATGCCAAATAATGATCATAAGTGCTACCACCAGTATCACTATGCTCAGCCATCTTTACAATGTCAAAATATCAAAGTAATCTCAAAGTAATACAATGGATTAAGTAACCCAAGTTCACAAAATTGTTTTAAGTATCAAAAAGTTGTATCATACACCAGTTTCTCGCAATACTAAACACATACAAAAGAGTATCATAAAATACTAACTAAAAGAAATCTTGTGCCTTTTTAAAACAATCCTTAAATTGTTTACTACTTAACTATTTACACCACCAGTCTCAAAAATACACAATAAACTTAATAGAGTTCAACAAAAAAAATTATAATTTAGAAAATATCAGATTAAACAAACAATAACAACTTCAAACACTTGTCAATCAATGTCAAACTAACAACTTTAGCACATCAACAACAACAAAAAATAACAACAATTAACTAGAATTGTCAAAGTTTCTCAAACCCAAATTACACACTTTAAATGAAAAAATTTAATTCCACACACCACTAACCAGCGTCAGATCCTTTAAGGAAAATCAATCGCCAGAGCAAAACCAAAACAAAATTTAAATGTTCACAACAACCACAACAAAAAATTTACCCAAAAGTTTGTCCAAGTACAAATGCTTACCAATTCCTACTAACCAAAAAATTTTTTTTTTAAAAACCCACAAAACTTTCCCCAAACCAACAACTAAATATCAAACACTAGTATAGGGGAGATAATCACCCTATTACTAATCCAACTACAAATAGGAACAACAATAACAATAATAAACAAACACTTTTCAAGCCAGAGTACACAACTAAAAAAAATCAGAGTCCAAACAAACCAAAAAAAAAATTCAAAATTTCAGAATTTATACACACAAAAAAAAATGGCACACCCTACACTATTTTATTTAAAATAAGCCTGCACCTCAACGACAACAATCATACACAACAATCAATCCAAGATAGAATCTAAGACAAATAGTTTAAAAAAAAAAACTTATAGGACAGGGAGCTAGAATTTAGATAGAAAGATAGTTAATAATTACACAGAAAAGGAAGCAAACAGAAACTAAGGCCCTCTCTACGTACGAAACTATACAATTACGTAGACCCCTAGAGCTGGAGAGGGGTTGTCCAATAACATACACATAAACAAACACTACAACACGCAAAGTATCAAAGTATGTATAATTAGCTACACTAAGGCACTTCTTTCTCAATTTCTCAATTTCCTCCAATGAAAGGGAAACAACTGCTTTTTAACTAGCACAAAAATCTATCCTTAGAAACAAAAACCTATTTAGGGCTAAATCGGGGTCACCACTGTCACGAAGTGGTTTGCATGTGAATTTATTATGCGTGTTCTGCCCTTTTGCACTGTCTCTACCCTTTCACACCAAACACTTCAAAAACAGAACTTGGCATGTAAATACATATTATAACAATACTTTCTCAAATATAGATTAACGCACACAAGAAGGTACCAACAGACACTCACGAGTTCGTCTCACGGCTCACTGCATGTCGCCAGTTCACTTACTTGTCTCGCTGAATCGTCGTAGAATAATGAATTCAGATGCCAACACACAGAGATGCTAACACACACCTTTCGCTGAAGATGCCACACACACCTTTCACTGAAGATGCCAACACACACCTTTCACTGAAGATGCCAACACACCTCTCTCTGAAGATGCCAACACACACCTTCCAGGTTTCTCCCTGCGAAACCCTTCCGCCCGTAGCGGAAACAACCGTCGTCAGCTACGACCGGTCTCGATGAAGACTCCACTCGTCTAGTCATCTGCGCAGAGGTGGTCCCTTGCTTCCACCGTCGTCTAGCGCTTCTCTCGTGTAAGGTCCCTCCCTTATACGCCATGGAAAACCCTCATGGAAACTCCTAAAGAATTTAACCAAGTCTTAATACAACATTCTCTAAAACCATCTCTTCTTCCAAACGTTCATGTACCACTCATACATTCTCGTTCATTCCACGTTCACACTCCGTACAGATTCAATATCCAAACTAACACTTAATCAATGAATAACACTCCCCATACAAAGCATGACCGTCTTAAACATAACATAAATGCCTAGCAATTATGTTCAAGAAATTCCCCATGAAAAACCGTGAAACAATTACATCAAGAATTCTCTCAACGCTTCACACTAAGATTGGGTGCACTTTATACACACTAACCTTTACGCTCCAGCTATGTATTCCAACGTCACTAATATACAACATAGTAAATCATTTACCTTAAGAGACCCGTCTCTTGAAAGAGTACTTGTTCCCAGAACAAGTCTGACACACGCTGAACAACCTTCCCGGTTGGAAATCTCACACGCTGTGACGTTATTTACCCCAGACCAGCTACATGTCTCAAACACAACTCACATCAAGCTAAGCCAGTTTTGCGTGCAACACCCGAAACACGTGAATAACGCCAGTCCGGTCAGCTACCATCGCCTCTACAACTTTTAGGGAGGTTAAAAACACGACGTGGCTTCACCTCACAAATATGCTACTCACATCTTTGTGACATAGTGCTGCAAGTTTTAAACTCAGGGGCGTTGCGTGATCTTGCCTATGCAAAGGATTTAAAGGCACCATGAGTTGACAAATCAAACTGTAGTATTTCTTCTTCTTCTTCTTCTTCTTCTTCTTCTTCTTCTTCTTCTTCTTCTTCTTCTTCTTCTTCTACTTCTTCTTCTTCTGTATGAAAAGTATGCTTATCTGTACTTGAGTGTATAACCCACATGTACTGGAATGTGCTTTTATATATATATATGACCCCCCCAAAAAAATCCCTGGGACTGTGAGATTCAAGAGGTTTAGGGTATGATGACATCAATAGGAAATATAACAGTGCTTACCGTAAGAGTGAAAAAAAAATACTATATTTACAAGTGGGAAATGCATCGATGACTGCTAGTGATGATCTGTACAGATTACGCAGCAAAATAAAGACACATCAGAACATGAAGACCAACGTTTTCACCAATGAGATTTCACTTCTAGGAAGGCACGCTGATGAAAAGTTTGTCCTCATGTTCTCTTATGCATTCATTTACATTCGGAAGATTGACTACACATACAAGAATGTACAAAAACGTTCCGCATGGTTTGAACATTACTTAGTGTAAGGTGACGAATGGCAGGATGGATAGCGTACTGCCCCTATGATCCGCTTGATTTCCTTGGCCTCGGGTTCAATCCCTTGCTGGGACAGTTCATAAAGTGAATTTGGGTTTACGCTATGCATTAAAAGCTTGTCGTCAGTGGTTTTCTTCCGGGTCCTACCAGTTTGTTTTCCTCCACCATTTCAAAAATGTAAATTAATTGTGCCCATCTGCAAAAATTAAAAAAAATTTATCTTTCCAAATTCTGATTTCCTAATTGCAGCTTTAATCCTTCGTACCACATGGTGAGTGTGTGTTGTACGATTGTCACCATGTGAGCGTACGTGTTGAAACAAAGCGCCGCACTTTGAGCTCGTAATGAGAAATCGCGCGTATTAAATTTAATTATTATTATTATTATTAGTTACTGGCAAGCTGCTCAGATCAGCCCCCCCTCCCCCGCACACAAACACAACTGATTTTATATCAGTGAAACTAACCCCTGTATGCATTTTTTTCTCTCAATTTATTTATTTAATTTATTTATTCTGTTTTTACAACCCACTGCCAAAACATTTCAATTTTGTTTGTAGTGGACATGTTTCTTCATCCCCTGACCATGATCATTTTCATTTCTGATGTCTGATTTCTTTGTCTCCTCCATTTTATTTTTTTAAAGGCATATGCTTGTTGCAGTACACTCCACAATCTTAATCAATGTTTATGTCACACAGGATTGGAACCAAATTGTGGGGCCAAATACCACATAATTCTAAAATTCTTAAAGGCATACTAACGCACTCCCGTGTTTACAAAGTGTAGTTTGCCCACAATCGATGTCAAACGCACCATAAGACCATATAATGACGATACGTCACCATGCGCGGACCATAATACATGCATTACAGCTTGTTCTAGCCTCTGAAAAAGTGAGGATGTCAACAAAGCCGCGGTGTTCTCTCCCTTGCATCAACGTTACATGTGTTGCCAAATCTATAAATAGGACGATCCAGATCAAAATGAAAATTCAAATATCTCAACATTTAAGGGGTCCTAGACCACAATATTTTGCAGGGAACTTAATTTAGTCTGTCTCCAGCTGTTGGTAAAGCAATTAGCGTGTATAGTCATCGAGTACATATGGCTTTAAGCTTCGTTGGTGTTTATGTGTGTGAAATAATTCTAAAATTCAGTCATTCCTATTACCAGCGACAACACAAAAACTCATCAGTTTGACGCTGGAAGAGAAAAGAACGCCTCTGACAGACGTGACGTTTTTCGGGAAAGAAGAATGACGAAGAATGTGGGAGTGAAACGCCGCCAGGTGCGTCTCAGAAACGTGTTCTACAAAAGCTGAACTATACACTGAACTGAACAACTCCAAATCAATATTTTCAATTGGAAGTGACAGAATCACTGAACTCTTCAACATATTATGCAATTCATTAGACAAGTTGCGGTGGCGAATAACATCCAAGACGTGAAATTGCGGTGGCGAATTACACCAAGCATCGGCGGCGTATAACATGAAGTCTAATTGTTTGTGTTTTCTTTTGCCGCGTGCGTCACCCAAAGACAAAATTGTGCAACATCATTCATCAAGAATACAAAGGACATGTTTAGCTCACAGGATATCATCACGGGAATGCATCAACTAGTGCTGTTTCGTTGAAGTTACGAAGGAAGAGACAAATCGTGCAATTTTTACTACAATTCCAGCAGAAATCGGACTTCTGAACTGCCGAAACCTGACATTTCGACTAAAAAAGCACGTGCCTTAGACCTTGAGTATATACTTCTTTAAAATGTACTAATGAAGAATCTAGATGATGCCTGAAAGTCCTACAAATTTTCATTTTCTGTGAGAGACCTACCTTGCAGCTTGCCTCTTCGTCGGCGTGAAGCGATAAAAAGTTGCGGTGGCACAAATGCAGAGTTACACGATCCACGGCGTGTACATGTACGACAGATCCTGCAGCAGAGGGTGCGTATCGCTAGCGCTTGTGAGACGCACCGGCCTCAGACGATAGATCTGTAGCAGACGACTGATGAGACAGCCTTGTTCTGTTGAACCATACTTAGCAATCAATGCTCTAAAAGCGATAACAAATGAACAAAACTATAAGCAAACTGTTTTAGTGTAAGTTTTATTTTGTCGCTCAAGATTTTGAATCAGGATGCTCTTGGGATTGATCTAAGCGGTTGCCCATGAAGCGTACCTCGTTACGACAACTTTACTAGAGTTGTGCGCCTTGAATCACTGTGTGTCTCTGTCGCTCTCTCTCAGTCTCACCGCGTCGGACAACTCATAATCTTCACTCAGCTCTATTCACCCAAACAGATTATGTACATTCTTTGTTGTTTTCTTTATTTCTTCAATGATAATGTTTGTAGATCGTTAGCCAAACGTCAGTTCGACTTTTATACCGCAGAATATCTCAATCGTTTTGCTGAAAAAAAAGTAGTCCCGAGTTAACGATAAATATGCAGATGACCTCTATAAATTATTCAGTTGTACTCTGAGACCAAAGACAAAGACCAATGACAGGTGAGATCGAGACTCGGTTGTGATGGATAATTCATATGGTTGTGATGGATAATCCAAAATAATCCCCTCCTCAGCTAACAGAGACAAAGAGGCAGGTCATGGGATAATTCAAAGTATTCGCACAAATAGTGGAGCGGCCAAACCGAGAAAAGGCGTATAGAAAAGGTATTTTAAGGCATCGGTTTTGTATACTCGATAACTGTATATTTTCTGAAAGCTTAATGTCTATAGATTCAAATGAGACTGATCGTCAGTGTGTCACCTGGCAGCAGCTATGCGTAATTTTGGGTCAAATCAGACCCACTCAATACCAAAAAAATGCTCCAACGAAACAGTACTTTTCAAAAACAGTACATTGCAAGTATGAATATACAGTAAACTACCTTGTATACGCCCACCTCCCCTATGCACCAATTTTGCACAAATGTTGGAGGTGGGCGTATACTAGGTACTATACCCTTTGCAGGAGCGGTTCCTTTACTAGAATAACGACATTTTGGTCACTTGGCAGGGAAGTGTTCAAAGGATGCGTTATTGCACAAAACGTTCCTCTCTCTCTCTCTCTCTCTCTCTCTCTCTCTCTCTCTCTCTCTCTCTCTCTCTCTCTCTCTCTCTCTCTCTCTCTCTCTCTCTCTCTCTCTCTCTCTCTCTCTCTCTCTCTCTTGCACCGTGTATCCTCTATGAAACATCCAATGATACATTTTTGTATTTGAAGAAATTAAGATTGATGATTAAACAGTTATTGTGGAAAGTGTGTGTTGTTAACTCTGAGTATAAAACTCTTTATGTGTTAAAAATAAGCAAATACTATAATTCCGTTTTTAAGCTGACACTTTATTTGGGTATGTTGGGGGAGGAGTGGCTGCTAGCCTGCACTTTGAGAACTCAGGAAAGGTGCGCGCATACGTTGTTGATAAAAAAAAGATTGTACACACAAACACAGACAGACAGACTGACAGACAGACAGACAGACGGACATACCAGGATAGAGAGCACGGCTGATCATTCCTGGAAACACCATGATGAACAGTGGTGTCAGTTTCAGATAGCCCGCCAGCAGACTTGCTCCACGCGCATGTGCCATGTTGCGTGCAGCTAGCGCCCTCTGCACGATGACCTAGACAGCAAGACAGACGTTGCCTCATGTACAGTGTTGAGATTCACCTTCATCATCGTTGTCTTTTTACATTTAGTCAAGTTTTGACTAAATATTTTAACATAGAGGGGGGAATCGAAACGAGGGTCGTGGTGTGTGTGTGTGTGTTTGTCTGTCTGTCTGTCTGTCTGTCTGTCTGTGTGTGTAGAGCGATTCAGACTAAACTACTGGGCCGATCATTATGAAATTTGACATGAGAGTTCCTGGGTATGATATCCCCGGACGTTTTTTTCATTTTTTCGATAAATACCTTTGATGACGTCATATCCGGCTTTTTGTAAAAGTTGAGGCGGCACTGTCACACCCTCATTTGTCAATTAAATTGATTGAAATTTTGGCAAAGCAATCTTCGACGAAGGCCGGGGTTCGGTATTGTATTTCAGCTTGGTGGCTAAAAAACTAATGAGTGAGTTTGGTCATTAAAAATCGGAAACTTGTAATTAAAATTATTTTTGTATTAAACGATCCAAAAACAATTTCATCTTATTCTTCATCATTTTCTGATTCCAAAAACATATACATATGTTATATTTGGATTAAAAACAAGCTCTGAAAATTATAAATATAAAAATTATGATCAAAACTAAATTTCCGAAATCGTTTTAAAAACTATTTCATCTTATTCCTTGTCGGTTCCTGATTCCAAAAACATATAGATATGATATGTTTGGATTAAAAACACGCTCAGAAAGTTAAAACGAAGAGAGGTACAGTAAAGCGTGCTATGAAGCACAGCGCAATCGCTACCGCGCCAAACAGGCTCGTCACTTTCACTGCCTTTTGCACTAGCGGCGGACTACGTTCAGTTTCATTCTGTGAGTTCCACAGCTGGACTAAATGTAGTAATTTCGCCTTACGCGACTTGTTACATTTAGTCAAGTTTTGACTAAATGTTTTAACGTAGAGGGGGGAATCGAGACGAGGGTCATGGTGTATGTGCGTGTGTGTGTGTGTGTAGAGCGATTCAGACTAAATTACTGGACCGATCTTTATGAAATTTGACATGAGAGTTCCTGGGTATGAAATCCCCGAACGTTTTTTTCATTTTTTTGATAAATGTCTTTGATGACGTCATATCCGGCTTTTCGTGAAAGTTGAGGCGGCACTGTTACGCCCTCATGTTTCAACCAAATTGGTTGACATTTTGGTCAAGTAATCTTCGACGAAGCCCGGACTTCGGTATTGCATTTCAGCTTGGTGGCTTAAAAATTAATTAATGACTTTGGTCATTAAAAATCTGAAAATTGTAAAAAAAAAAAAAATTATAAAACGATCCAAATTTACGTTCATCTTATTCTCCATCATTTTCTGATTCCAAAAGCATATAAATATGTTATATTTGGATTAAAAACAAGCTCTGAAAATTAAATATATAAAAATTATTATCAAAATTAAATTGTCCAAATCAATTTAAAAACACTTTCATCTTATTCCTTGTCGGTTCCTGATTCCAAAAACATATAGATATGATATGTTTGGATTAAAAACACGCTCAGAAAGTTAAAACAAAGAGAGGTACAGAAAAGCGTGCTATCCTTCTTAGCGCAACTACTACCCCGCTCTTCTTGTCAATTTCACTGCCTTTGCCATGAGCGGTGGACTGACGATGCTACGAGTATACGGTCTTGCTGAAAAATGGCATTGCGTTCAGTTTCATTCTGTGAGTTCGACAGCTACTTGACTAAATGTTGTATTTTCGCCTTACGCGACTTGTTCATTGTTATCATCAGAATTGTTGTCGTAGTCATCTTCATTGTTATCGTCTTCTTCGTCGTCGTCGTCATCCACATCTCCCCCTTCATCATTCTCGTCATCGTCGTCATCCACATCTTCTTCTTTATCAATATCGTCGTCGTCTTTAGTGTTGTTGTCGTCAGCAAGACACATATTGACAAAGAACTGACATCTGCCTCGTGGTGTCTGTCATAGTTCTTTGCGTATCGTAGTTGGTCGTTCTAACTGACCGTTGGCAAATGAGCCTTTCAGGTCATTTTTGTGTCCAAAAGACCGTCCGCGACTTTGTACAACAAAACGTCCAAAGATTAGCATCAAACTCTTTGTTTTAACTACGCAATGATGAGTTGGTCTTTGAGCACCATCAAACTCTTTGTTTTAACTACGCAATGATGGGTTGGTCTTAGAGCACTGGTGTACGGACTCTCGTGTAAAGACACAATCATTGAAACAACACGCATAAAATACAGCCAGTCTCGTCAGCAGCCAGACCAGCAACTAACCAAGCAATCCTCCCGCAGGAAGAAACAAGAAAGAAAACAAAATAAGGGCAAAAAAAGTAAGGGTTGAAGCAGCCTGGATGCAACTGAGGTTTAAAAAAACCAACAAAAAACACACACAAAACACACACAAAAACCACACAAAACACACACAAAAAACAAAAAAAAACACACACAAAACACACAAACCACACAAAAAACACACACAAAACACACAAAACACACACAAAACACACAAAACACACACAAACCACACAAAAAACACACACAAAACACACAAAACGCACAAAACACACAAAACACACAAAACACACAAAACACACAAAACGCACAAAACACACAAAACACACAAAACACACAAAACACACAAAACACACACAAAACACACACAAAACACACAAAACACACACAAAACACACAAAACACACACAAAACACACAAAACACACACAACACACACAAAACACACAAACAACACACACAAAACACACACAAAACACACACAAAACTCTCATTAACAAACCAATTAACGACCCCCCCCCCCCCCCCCCCCCCCCCCGTACATCAAGCAGTCAGCAAACAAGCCAGTGTCACCTGGTCGGCACACCAATACCACAGAGACGCCAGAGTGGCTCTGATCATGACCCCTGGCCACGGAAGGTCAGAGTTAACGGGGTCGCGAAGCACGTGGAAAGCGTCGTCACGTGGTAGTCCGCACGTGTTGTTACTTGTATGGTTGGCCATCCATGCCGGGTATGCTTCCATGTACTTGTTGTAGAGTGCTTCTGTACCTCCAACCTCAATGTATGCTGTACACAAACATGTAGAGTGCTTCTGTACCTCCAACCTCAATGTATGCTGTACACAAACATGTAGAGTGCTTCTGTACCTCCAACCTCAATGTATGCTGTACACAAACATGTAGAGTGCTTCTGTACCTCCAACCTCAATGTATGCTGTACACAAACATGTAGAGTGCTTCTGTACCTCCAACCTCAATGTATGCTGTACACAAACATGTAGAGTGCTTCTGTACCTCCAACCTCAATGTATGCTGTACACAAACATGTAGAGTGCTTCTGTACCTCCAACCTCAATGTATGCTGTACACAAACATGTAGAGTGCTTCTGTACCTCCAACCTCAATGTATGCTGTACACAAACATGTAGAGTGCTTCTGTACCTCCAACCTCAATGTATGCTGTACACAAACATGTAGAGTGCTTCTGTACCTCCAACCTCAATGTATGCTGTACACAAACATGTAGAGTGCTTCTGTACCTCCAACCTCAATGTATGCTGTACACAAACATGTAAGACGCGGATAAGGATAAGGATAAGATTGTATATAGTCTTGTAAGGTTACCCTCGTGGTCATTTGGGTCGCTTTCTCTTTGGGGAAAGCGAGCTGCCATACAGTATATTGTCCTGTAAGGTTACCCTCGTGGTCATTTGGGTCGCTTTCTCTTTGGGGAAAGCGAGCTGCCATACAGTATATAGTCCTGTAAGGTTACCCTCGTGGTCATTTGGGTCGCTTTCTCTTTGGGGAAAGCGAGCTGCCATACAGTATATAGTCCTGTAAGGTTACCCTCGTGGTCATTCGGGTCGCTTTCTCTTTGGGGAAAGCGAGTTGCCATACAGTATATAGTCCTGTAAGGTTACCCTCGTGGTCATTTGGGTCGCTTTCTCTTTGGGGAAAGCGAGTTGCCATACAGTATATAGTCTTGTAAGGTTACCCTCGTGGTCATTTGGGTCGCTTTCTCTTTGGGGAAAGCGAGTTGCCATACAGTATATAGTCTTGTAAGGTTACCCTCGTGGTCATTCGGGTCGCTTTCTCTTTGGGGAAAGCGAGTTGCCATACAGTATATAGTCCTGTAAGGTTACCCTCGTGGTCATTTGGGTCGCTTTCTCTTTGGGGAAAGCGAGTTGCCATACAGTATATAGTCCTGTAAGGTTACCCTCGTGGTCATTTGGGTCGCTTTCTCTTTGGGGAAAGCGAGTTGCCATACAGTATATAGTCCTGTAAGGTTACCCTCGTGGTCATTCGGGTCGCTTTCTCTTTGGGGAAAGCGAGTTGCCATACAGTATATAGTCTTGTAAGGTTACCCTCGTGGTCATTCGGGTCGCTTTCTCTTTGGGGAAAGCGAGTTGCCATACAGTATATAGTCCTGTAAGGTTACCCTCGTGGTCATTTGGGTCGCTTTCTCTTTGGGGAAAGCGAGTTGCCATACAGTATATAGTCTTGTAAGGTTACCCTCGTGGTCATTTGGGTCGCTTTCTCTTTGGGGAAAGCGAGTTGCCATACAGTATATAGTCTTGTAAGGTTACCCTCGTGGTCATTTGGGTCGCTTTCTCTTTGGGGAAAGCGAGTTGCCATACAGTATATAGTCTTGTAAGGTTACCCTCGTGGTCATTCGGGTCGCTTTCTCTTTGGGGAAAGCGAGTTGCCATACAGTATATAGTCTTGTAAGGTTACCCTCGTGGTCATTCGGGTCGCTTTCTCTTTGGGGAAAGCGAGTTGCCATACAGTATATAGTCTTGTAAGGTTACCCTCGTGGTCATTCGGGTCGCTTTCTCTTTGGGGAAAGCGAGTTGCCATACAGTATATAGTCTTGTAAGGTTACCCTCGTGGTCATTCGGGTCGCTTTCTCTTTGGGGAAAGCGAGTTGCCATACAGTATATAGTCTTGTAAGGTTACCCTCGTGGTCATTCGGGTCGCTTTCTCTTTGGGGAAAGCGAGTTGCCATACAGTATATAGTCTTGTAAGGTTACCCTCGTGGTCATTCGGGTCGCTTTCTCTTTGGGGAAAGCGAGTTGCCATACAGTATATAGTCTTGTAAGGTTACCCTCGTGGTCATTCGGGTCGCTTTCTCTTTGGGGAAAGCGAGTTGCCATACAGTATATAGTCTTGTAAGGTTACCCTCGTGGTCATTCGGGTCGCTTTCTCTTTGGGGAAAGCGAGTTGCCATACAGTATATAGTCTTGTAAGGTTACCCTCGTGGTCATTTGGGTCGCTTTCTCTTTGGGGAAAGCGAGCTGCCATACAGTATATAGTCTTGTAAGGTTACCCTCGTGGTCATTCGGGTCGCTTTCTCTTTGGGGAAAGCGAGTTGCCATACAGTATATAGTCTTGTAAGGTTACCCTCGTGGTCATTTGGGTCGCTTTCTCTTTGGGGAAAGCGAGTTGCCATACAGTATATAGTCTTGTAAGGTTACCCTCGTGGTCATTTGGGTCGCTTTCTCTTTGGGGAAAGCGAGTTGCCATACAGTATATAGTCCTGTAAGGTTACCCTCGTGGTCATTTGGGTCGCTTTCTCTTTGGGGAAAGCGAGTTGCCATACAGTATATAGTCTTGTAAGGTTACCCTCGTGGTCATTTGGGTCGCTTTCTCTTTGGGGAAAGCGAGTTGCCATACAGTATATAGTCCTGTAAGGTTACCCTCGTGGTCATTTGGGTCGCTTTCTCTTTGGGGAAAGCGAGTTGCCATACAGTATATAGTCTTGTAAGGTTACCCTCGTGGTCATTTGGGTCGCTTTCTCTTTGGGGAAAGCGAGTTGCCATACAGTATATAGTCTTGTAAGGTTACCCTCGTGGTCATTTGGGTCGCTTTCTCTTTGGGGAAAGCGAGTTGCCATACAGTATATAGTCTTGTAAGGTTACCCTCGTGGTCATTCGGGTCGCTTTCTCTTTGGGGAAAGCGAGTTGCCATACAGTATATAGTCTTGTAAGGTTACCCTCGTGGTCATTCGGGTCGCTTTCTCTTTGGGGAAAGCGAGTTGCCATACAGTATATAGTCTTGTAAGGTTACCTTCGTGGTCATTCGGGTCGCTTTCTCTTTGGGGAAAGCGAGTTGCCATACAGTATATAGTCTTGTAAGGTTACCCTCGTGGTCATTCGGGTCGCTTTCTCTTTGGGGAAAGCGAGTTGCCATACAGTATATAGTCTTGTAAGGTTACCCTCGTGGTCATTCGGGTCGCTTTCTCTTTGGGGAAAGCGAGTTGCCATACAGTATATAGTCTTGTAAGGTTACCCTCGTGGTCATTCGGGTCGCTTTCTCTTTGGGGAAAGCGAGTTGCCATACAGTATATAGTCTTGTAAGGTTACCCTCGTGGTCATTCGGGTCGCTTTCTCTTTGGGGAAAGCGAGTTGCCATACAGTATATAGTCTTGTAAGGTTACCCTCGTGGTCATTCGGGTCGCTTTCTCTTTGGGGAAAGCGAGTTGCCATACAGTATATAGTCTTGTAAGGTTACCCTCGTGGTCATTTGGGTCGCTTTCTCTTTGGGGAAAGCGAGCTGCCATACAGTATATAGTCTTGTAAGGTTACCCTCGTGGTCATTCGGGTCGCTTTCTCTTTGGGGAAAGCGAGTTGCCATACAGTATATAGTCTTGTAAGGTTACCCTCGTGGTCATTCGGGTCGCTTTCTCTTTGGGGAAAGCGAGTTGCCATACAGTATATAGTCTTGTAAGGTTACCCTCGTGGTCATTCGGGTCGCTTTCTCTTTGGGGAAAGCGAGCTGCCATACAGTATATAGTCTTGTAAGGTTACCCTCGTGGTCATTCGGGTCGCTTTCTCTTTGGGGAAAGCGAGCTGCCATACAGTATATAGTCTTGTAAGGTTACCCTCGTGGTCATTCGGGTCGCTTTCTCTTTGGGGAAAGCGAGTTGCCATACAGTATATAGTCTTGTAAGGTTACCCTCGTGGTCATTCGGGTCGCTTTCTCTTTGGGGAAAGCGAGTTGCCATACAGTATATAGTCTTGTAAGGTTACCCTCGTGGTCATTCGGGTCGCTTTCTCTTTGGGGAAAGCGAGCTGCCATACAGTATATAGTCTTGTAAGGTTACCCTCGTGGTCATTCGGGTCGCTTTCTCTTTGGGGAAAGCGAGCTGCCATACAGTATATAGTCCTGTAAGGTTACCCGCGTGGAAAGTCGAGTCGCTACCCATTGTTCCTTCTTTTTCCTGCATGCGTGTATTCATGTTTCCAAGCCCTGAGACTTTAGCTATGAACTTGGGTTCTTTATCGTGCGCATGCTGGCACATGGGGGTGTTCGGCCACCAAGGAGAGTCTGCACAAAGTTGACTCTGAAGAATATATCCCTCGGCGAACGTGGAGATCAAACCCACGCCGATAGCAACAACTGATTTCTAAAGCCAGCGCCCCTACCGACGGAGCTATTTCCCTTCCCCAGAGCTGCTTAGACTTGATCTTGATCTTGATGGTTACGCTGCTGGGTACCAGAAGACTGGCATAAATGCAGCGGGGGAGAGTGCGGCAGCCTAATGGTGGTGGACGGCTGCTAGCTTGGCTTTAAAGATGCCAATGCTTTTGGAGGTTACAATATTGTCCTCAAGTAGATTCCAGTCTTGTGCCGTCTTCACAAAAAAGGAGTTCCTAAACTGATCAGTGCGGCCTTAGGGCACTGAATAGGGTCTAGAATTGTTTCTTGAGTACTGTGAGACGATGTTGGATGTGTGATGGTCAGAGTGTCTCACTGGCCTGATTTTACGGCCTTGCTTATGCTCAGTTAAGAACTGGTGTGATGGTAGTGCCGGTACCAGCCCCTCAACCACCCTATAGAAGAACGTCAGACGGAGTTGTTGACGTCGCTGTTGCAGAGGTTGGAGTCCAGTTTTCTCTAGGAGTCTGGTGACGCTGCCGGGGGTCGACGACCTGAAGTCGCCTGTGATAAACCTCGACGCTTTAATAATAATAATAATAAAGATAGCTTATATAGCGCCGCTTCACAAATTTAACTATGCTCTTAGCGCTGTACATCGAGATATAACAATTTCAATAATATAAATACAAAGATGATATTATAATAATACACATTTACAAATATCACTCACGTGCATACATCCTCGTGCACACCACGCGCATACACACTCCCACTCATTAACAAGTGCTTCCATCCCCCTGCCACTGAGATGTTCATATACCCCCCTGGACAAGCTCACACCATGTCCGTCTCCTCTCTGGACTGTACATACACTCAGCAAGAAAAAGAAAGACTAAATGCTTTGCGTTGTACGCGTTCGATGCAGTCAATGTCTTTCTTCAGGTAGGGGTCCCAGACAACCGCCCCATACTCCAGGAGGGGACGCACAAGGGAGAGGTAGGCCTGCTGACGGCAACGAGGCGGGCAGCGTTGGAGGTTGCGGCGGAGAAAGCCAAGGGTGCAGTTTGCTTTTTTAGTGATAGAAGAAATGTGGGGGCTCCATTTCATGTCGTCTGAGAGGAGAATGCCAAGGTAGGGTGTGGATCTAACGTTTTGGAGGATGCTGTTGTCCAGTTGGTAGTAGAAGTCAGAGGATTTGTTTATACTGAGGATATAGCATTTAGAGGCGTTGAAGCGCATGCCCCAGGTAACCGCCCACTCTTCGAGGTGTCTGAGGTCTTGTTGCAGGGATTGGTGATCCGTGAAGGAGTTTATTTCCCTATAGAGCAGGCAGTCGTCGGCGAACAAGCGGACGTGGGACGATACGGAGGCTGGCAGGTCGTTAATATGGACAAGGAAGAGTAGTGGGCCGAGCACCGTCCCCTGCGGGACGCCAGAGTCTACTGTAGTTGATTCGGATGAAGTACCCTCGAGTACAACTTTCATGGAGCGTTTTATTTTGTTCTTAATGATAAAAGATAGCAATACATGCACAGCCTGACGGGGAGCTTACGAAGAATTCCCACTGCTGAGTCACCGAGACAGACTTTATTCACGAAACATGATTCCCACTGCTGAGTCACCGAGACAGACTTTATTCACGAAACATGATTCCCACTGCTGAGTCACCGAGACAGACTTTATTCACGAAACATGATTCCCACTGCTGAGTCACCGAGACAGACTTTATTCACGAAACATGATTCCCACTGCTGAGTCACCGAGACAGACTTTATTCACGAAACATGATTCCCACTGCTGAGTCACCGAGACAGACTTTATTCACGAAACATGATTCCCACTGCTGAGTCACCGAGACAGACTTTATTCACGAAACATGATTCCCACTGCTGAGTCACCGAGACAGACTTTATTCACGAAACATGATTCCCACTGCTGAGTCACCGAGACAGACTTTATTCACGAAACATGATTCCCACTGCTGAGTCACCGAGACAGACTTTATTCACGAAACATGATTCCCACTGCTGAGTCACCGAGACAGACTTTATTCACGAAACATGATTCCCACTGCTGAGTCACCGAGACAGACTTTATTCACGAAACATGATTCGATTTCCGCAAGAAGAAATACAGAGGTGACAGAACTTTGACGTGACGACATTACTCCCCTTGTGATGTCCTCTCCAGCCTTCTCGCTTTAAACGTCAGAGATTTCACGTTGGAAGAGAGGATCAAGGAGTTACATCTAATTTTTTTTTATTGTATTTTATTTGTTAAGTTGATGTCGTATATCTCGTTAAATAATATACAACCACAATAACAAACAAAGACACCAAACAAATAAAGAAAGGAAGAAGAATAATGGGAAGAAACAAACGCACAATCACACAAACCAAATAACAAATATTACCTAGTATTGCCAGAATAACGGCTCCAACCAACATAATGACACTCTGGAGAGTGTCTGTGTACACTACCGCTGCAAGTCCACCTGCACGAACAAAATGTAATGTCTTATAATCAGATACAATGCACGACAGAGTAGGGATCGTTTATGCTTCGGTTCTTCGGATATAACAAGCCCATCAAACGCCGGTTTTGCATACTCAAACATAATTGCCTCCATAAATATTTACGCTACAACAGTAAGGCACTATCGCTAAACAAATGTGACCCCCCCCCCACCCCCCTAACAGCCAATGTCAAACAAGTTTTCCCGACGGCTAACATATGTGACATATGTTCATAATCTTCCTGCACTGAATGAGCGACCGGCACGGTTGGCCTAGTGGTAAGGCGTCCGCCCCGTGATCGGGAGGTCGTGGGTTTGAACCCCGGCCGGGTCATACCTAAGACTTTAAAATTGGCAATCTAGTGGCTGCTCCGCCTGGCGTCTGGCATTATGGGGTTAGTGCTAGGACTGGTTGGTCCGGTGTCAGAATAATGTGACTGGGTGAGACATGAAGCCTGTGCTGCGACTTCTGTCTTGTGTGTGGCGCACGTTATATGTCAAAGCAGCACCGCCCTGATATGGCCCTTCGTGGTCGGCTGGGCGTTAAGCAAACAAACAAACAACCAAACTGAATGAGCGTTTTCTATTGAGGTAAAGAAAAAAAATACGTGTGACTAATTTCTTTCCAAGGAATTAAACGGTAAATATCATAAGTTTCGAGCTTTATCAACGTGCTATTCGAGGAAGTCAATGAAATCTGTTTTCATTACAAAACAAACAAAGAAAGAAGACACAAGAGATAAGCAAGCAAGGAGACAAAACTAACGAACCCAAACAAGCAAGGAGACAAAACTAACGAACCCAAGCAAGCAAGGAGACAAAACTAACGAACCCAAGCAAGCAAGGAGACAAAACTAACGAACCCAAACAAGCAAGCAAGGAGACAAAACTAACGAACCCAAACAAGCAAGGAGACAAAACTAACGAACCCAAACAAGCAAGGAGACAAAACTAACGAACCCAAACAAGCAAGGAGACAAAACTAACGAACCCAAGCAAGCAAGGAGACAAAACTAACGAACCCAAGCAAGCAAGGAGACAAAACTAACGAACCCAAGCAAGCAAGGAGACAAAACTAACGAACCCAAACAAGCAAGCAAGGAGACAAAACTAACGAACCCAAACAAGCAAGGAGACAAAACTAACGAACCCAAACAAGCAAGGAGACAAAACTAACGAACCCAAACAAGCAAGGAGACAAAACTAACGAACCCAAGCAAGCAAGGAGACAAAACTAACGAACCCAAACAAGCAAGGAGACAAAACTAACGAACCCAAGCAAGCAAGGAGACAAAACTAACGAACCCAAACAAGCAAGGAGACAAAACTAACGAACCCAAACAAGCAAGGAGACAAAACTAACGAACCCAAACAAGCAAGGAGACAAAACTAACGAACCCAAACAAGCAAGCAAGGAGACAAAACTAACGAACCCAAACAAGCAAGCAAGGAGACAAAACTAACGAACCCAAACAAGCAAGGAGACAAAACTAACGAACCCAAACAAGCAAGGAGACAAAACTAACGAACCCAAACAAGCAAGGAGACAAAACTAACGAACCCAAACAAGCAAGCAAGGAGACAAAACTAACGAACCCAAACAAGCAAGGAGACAAAACTAACGAACCCAAACAAGCAAGGAGACAAAACTAACGAACCCAAGCAAGCAAGGAGACAAAACTAACGAACCCAAACAAGCAAGGAGACAAAACTAACGAACCCAAACAAGCAAGGAGACAAAACTAACGAACCCAAACAAGCAAGGAGACAAAACTAACGAACCCAAACAAGCAAGGAGACAAAACTAACGAACCCAAACAAGCAAGCAAGGAGACAAAACTAACGAACCCAAACAAGCAAGCAAACAAGCAAACGATTTACAAAACAACCCAAACCTGTTGTAAATAATTGTAAAGTCTCTGCTGTGTAATCGTCGCATATCAGAAACACGCATAGATACAGGGTGTCTAAAAAAAAAAGTACCCGATTTTCTTTCAATACTACAGACAAGTCAGTAACTTTATTGAAATCATTTTTGCGTGATATTGTAGTCAGTTCATAGAAGTTTTGTCCCCAGTTCACAGCTTTCAGTTGAGATCGTCTGTTTCTCCACCTGTGATCAATGTAGCCACCCCGTCTTCCTATGACAGACTGCATCCTCATTGCCATATTGTTCATTACATTAGGGAATGTTTCCTGTGGGATGTTCTGGATTTCTCTGAGAATGTGCTGGGGCTACATCCTGTTGGAACCACTGTGTTGTCATTCGGATTTCATTGTCCCTTCTCTTAGTTTTTCCATTTCTCGGTACTGATGTTTCAATATCTTTTGGGGTACTTTATTTTTAGACACCCTATAAATGTCAGTCACAGTGAAATACAGACCTGCGATTGTGTAAATAGCGGTGATGACGAGAATGGGTATCATGGAGAGGTGTATGTCCCATCCTGTCGCCTGCTGTACGAATAACCCCCCTGCATACACATCCACCTGTTTGTCGTTAACAGTTGATAGTTATTAGACACACTGACAGATAGAGGATCGCCAGCATGTACGCACCGACTTACGCATTCACGCACGCACGCAAGAATATACGCACGCACACACGCACACACACACGCACACACACACACACACACATGCACACGCACACACACACGCACACACATACACACACACACACACACACACACACACACACACACACACACACACACACACACACACACACACACACACCTTTTACCAACATAATATCAGAGTATCGTAATTCGCCTTTGCTAATTGATAAGCTTTGGCTTGCTATATACCATTTTGATCAAAATCTACAGTTCTGCCATACGTTTCCCAAAAGTACAAGATTTTGTTTAATCTATTGCGCACAAAGTTTGCTCCAACAGCTTAGTAGTATATCGCACAAAAACACTATTTATACCAACATACACTCTTACATAGTGTATTCCGAAGTTTCATTTTCTTTGATGTATGTTTACAAAGACAAATATTTTCTCTTGCATTCTATCATTACTATAACAATGAAGTGTACTTATTTCGCACAACACTTTGGCAAGAAGTGAATTCTAATGGATCAAGGTGTAACTTACTGATATTTTGACCAGCACATAGAGCGAGAGCGCAACGCAGCTCAGGTATATTCGCATCCGATAGCCCCCGAATCGACGCCCCAGGTACTCGGGGATGGTAAAGATCTGGAAAGAAAAGAGAGAATGGGACATGCAGTAACGTTCGCCCGGAGATGTATTTTATCCTCTTTTCCAAGCACGTCATCAGTCTGGAAGTGTGTCAAACGGTATTCTATCTTAAATGAGATACGACATCAATGAAACGAACCAAGACATCTCTTCTTGAACTTAAAATCTCTGTCGTCGAAAGCGAGGCAGAGTTGGAGAAGACGTGATTCATGCGAATGACGGTTTCTGAAAACATGTCAGTCACATCTTATGTATGTCTCCAGGGTGAATAGCAAAGAATGTCGAGAATAAAGTTTGTCTCGGTGACTAAGTGGAATCAGCAGAGGACAATTAAGGTCACCGCCAGGCTGTGCATGCATCTGTATCGTATCGCATTAAAATGTGACCCTCCACCACGAAATGAGTCGCATGTCACCTCGCGCGGTTCTGCGCTAGGCTTAATATAAGTCCGGAGAGTGCATGGTAACAGCGTGAGGATCACTTTAGTCACAGGTTTATAACTCAAACAGTTTGTGCTCTTTTCTAAAACGGTTTTCACCACTGGATAGAGCATAAAACACTCTTCAGGAAAATGTAAAAATATGAAAATCATGCAAAGATGACATGCGACTCATTCCGTGGTGGAGGGTCACAAATGGGGTTTTGAAGAGCGTGCATGACCCCTTATAATTCACAATTTACGAGTCTAGCGAATGTGGGATAATGAAAATAGGGGCCATTGTAACGTTTAGCTTTGTTCCCAGTTAGAAACAAGCCTTACGGTGCGCGATAAAAAAAAATGCAAGTAGTTTAGACAACATAAATAACATTCGAAGCAGCTGCAAAAGACAAGCACCGAGTCTTTTGCCTCTATAATTCACCTGTCTATAATTCACCTGTCTATAACGGCCACCTGTCTATAACGGCCACCTGTTTATAACGACCACTTCTGGTCGGTCCCGTTGTTGGTCGTGATAGACAGGTTTGACTGTTGTAAACATTTTACTCGTATCTTTTAATCACCAATGTCAATCGATAGCACTGTCATTAAATAATATACATAACATAAGAATGTGTTAACACATTTTAACTGTACTGGCTGCTATTTGGGGTTAAAGATACCTCCCTTCCTATGAAAAGGATCATGAAAAACAAACCGATCTCCGTGCGCCTCTCTACACGGGAAAGAACATCCTTCCATACTCCAACATTTAACAGCTTTGATGCTTCCTGTATAGGGAGAAAGTTATTGCTGAATTCAGTTCTGCAGAGTTTAAGTGACACAATGGATTCAACAATAAATCCCACTCTGAACGCATTGCCTCTACAGAGTGGGATATTGTGTATGAAGGGGATTCAGACACTAGCAGGTCTGCACATAAGTAGACCTGAGAGATCGGACAAATCTCCACACTTAACCCACCAGGCGGCCGCGGCCCGGATTAGAACTCACGACCTTCCGATTAGAAGGCCGATTGTCTTATCCACTTGGCCAATGCTCCCGTCAAAGTGTGTTGAACAGTGGAACACTTTTGTTTACAGTGTACACAAGATCGAGGGTAGACATGTCAAACTTTCAACATCCGCTGAATCAAAAGTAAGAATCACTCTCAGCAGTACCTAGCTGTATGATCTAGGCTGTTTTTATATTTAGTCAAGTTTTGACTAAATATTTTAACATCGAGGGGGAATCGAAACGAGGGTCGTGGTGTATGTGCGTGTGTGCGTGCGTGTGTGTGTGTGTGTGTGTAGAGCGATTCAGACTAAACTACTGGACCGATCTTTATGAAA
>NC_090250.1:55001431-55022719 GCF_037325665.1 Littorina saxatilis | reverse complement strand
CTTGTGTCATATATATATATATATATATCGTGTCTACAATCAACGCCCCAGGCATAATGAATTATGTAGTGTGCGGTATTATTTAGTGTCTTCACAGCGGAAAGGAAAACACAAACACCCCTGAAAATCAAATTCAGAAAAGCACGGCTCTCCACGTTGAAGTCCACACAAAATCAGAACAGCTAAATCTGATCACGTTTTGAATATTAGTGAACATTTGCGTTAATAGCGTCATAAAATTGGTGTTGATGCCAGTTTGAGAATACACATATATTCAGCATTTTATGCAGCAGTTATTGTTCAAAATGTTTAAGTGTTTCCTCTAATCTGTGAACTCTTGCCTGCACATTTCAAAATCTTTCTGTCATGTCAAAGAACAGCACATCTGATGTCTGACATTAATTACGTTTACTAATTTTGCTACGAGTTGTTAGCATAAACCTGTTAAAGTTTGAAGGCAATTTTGTCATGGACTTAATGGAATATAATGCCGTTATTTGTCCCATTACCCGCTTAAAACGGCATCAAACCCCGCTTTTTGTGGTTTCTGAAAAGAATGGCACCAACACCTCAGCTTGGCACAGCATCATTGGTACAAGGGATAGATGAATATGTTATGAGAGAAAAGTGTTTGTGATTTTCACTATCATGCAAAATGTGACCGGGGATTTCATATCTAAATCGTTTGTTGAAAACAAACAAACAAACAAACAAACAAACAAACAAACAAATAACAAACAAACAAAACACACAACAATTGTAAAATATGAACGTTTGTAGACAGCAGATTGCTTACAAAAACCACACACACCCCAAAACCAAACCAAAACAATGACACAATACTAAAAGCATGACAACAGTACGATCAACACTATCTCTTATTGCACACTTTTTTGTCAATGTTTTTTTTTTTTAGAGATGCGTTGTTTATTATGTAACCCGCTAACATATATACATACCAGTATGCTGACAGCAAGCACACAGAGAAAATAAACACCAATCACAGTAAAATCAATCCAGCTGGTCAGCCCTCCTTCCATGATCGACGATTTGGTCAAGTTTCCGTCAAGACGCCTCTTGTGTTGCGCAAAAGGTAGAACTGAATGAGAGAGACAGAAGCTCGAGTGCTTTATACTTGCTCATCTTCACCTAGTGTAAGCAGCACATGACCATCATCCCGGCGGGCAATACACAAATACAATGATGAATAAATGAGTGTACCAGTATGCAATAATCATCAAAAAGGTCGCGTCATCGTCGCGATCGCTGTTGCAAGTGACATTTCACGTGTTTGCAAACTGCAACATAAATTGAACTCGCCAGTCTATATACACTTTGCCAACAATTATTTTGACAAATGCTGCACCCAAATCAAAGCATTAATACCCGTGTCAATGTAGTTGGTTTAGCTAGCTTCAGTATTTCGTGTACTATGCTATTCCTACTGATGCAGGGGACAATCGCATGAGCGGTCATAAACGAGAATTGTTTTCGTCAAATTTGAGGGGTATCATGACAACAAGCGCTGTATTTCAACAAAGATTCAGTGGATTGCTTTGAAACTTTCAGAATTGTTTGCCAACATACTAGACGCAATAAGTTATTGGCCAAGTTTAGATGTGAAGGCATCTGTTTGTCACGCTTTTGATCGCTGGTAATCCCGGTGTTTGTCAGTCAATAAACCTGAAATGTTATTTATTTATTAAGGAGATTTCTATAGCGCATAACTAAAAGCACTATGCGCTTAATTCGGCGTGACATACGCCATCTGTATGTGTGGTTCCTTCAGCTATTAGCTCAGACGTGTCTGGCCCGTTACGCCTAACGTATGACAAATCCATGCGCCAAATTCCAGACGAATCGGTCAAAAAACGCTTGAGCTCGGCGAAAAAATGAACCAAAAACATCGTTTTAACTTTTTTTTTTTTTTTGGGGGGGGGGGGGGGGTGGGTTATTTTATTCATAAATACACACATGATAATACAACAACATGTTGACAAAAGAGCACACCAAGTTTAAAACTTATAATAAGTGCTCATATAATCATAAAACCTTGTACTTATGTTTATCTCTAGTATGTTGGTAAAATATTCTGAAAAAATTTGAAAGCAATCCACCAAGTCATTGCTAAAATGTAGCGCTTTTTGACATGATACCCATAAAAATGGACGTAAAACGTCCCGTTTTTACATAGAGGGGGAATCGAGACGAGGGTCGTGGTGTATGTGTGTCTGTGTGTGTGTGTGTCTGTGTGTGTGTGTGTGTGTGTGTGTGTGTGTGTGTGTGTGTGTGTGTGTGTGTCTGTCTGTCTGTCTGTGTGTGTGTGTGTGTGTGTGTGTGTGTAGAGCGATTCAGACTAAACTACTGGACCGATCTTTATGAACTTTGACATGAGAGTTCCTGGGAATGATATCCCCGGACATTTTTTTGATATTTTTTCGAAAAATGTCTTTGATGACGTCATATCCGGCTTTTTGTAAAACTTGAGGCGGCACTGTCACACCCTCATTTTTCAATCAAATTGATTGACATTTTGGCAAACCAATCTTCGACAAAGGCCGGACTTTGGTATTGCATTTCAGCTTGGTGGCTTAAAAAATAATTCATGAATTTGGTCATTAAAAATCGGAAACTTGTCATTAAAAAAATGTTTTATAAACGATCCAAAAACAATGTTATCTTATTCTTCGTCATTTTCTGATTCCAAAAACATATACATATGTTATATTTGGATTACAAACAAGCTCTAAAAATTAAAAATGTGAAAACTATGATTAAAATTAATTGTCCGAAATCGATTTAGAAACAATTTCATCGTATTCCTTGTGGGTCCCTGATTCCAAAAACATATAGATATGATATGTTTGGATTAAAAACAAACTCAGTACGCTAAAAAGAATAGAGATACAGAAAAGCGTGTTATCCTACTCAGCGCGACCATTACCGCACTATTCTGGCTTGTCGATTTCACTGCCTTTGCCGCGAGCGGTGGACTGACGAAACTACGAGTATGCGTTCTTGGTGAAAAAATGCAGTGCATACTTTTGATACTGCGACCACCAAGCACTGACCCCCCCCCCCCCCCGACCCCCCCCCTCCCCCCCCTACCCACCCACCCCATGTGTGTTGTAATTGTCCAAGTATTTTTGTTTTGATTTATGTTTTTGCCCCCTTGTTAAAGTGATGTCCTGTTATGTACAACATATACATGTAAAAAAAAAAAATTAAAAATCCACAAAAAGAGAAAAAAAAATCAATCCCAGATAAAAAAAAATTTTTTTAAAAAATGCAGTGCGTTCAGTTTCATTCTGTGAGTTCGACAGCTTGACTAAATGTTGTTATTTCGCCTGACGCGACTTATTGATCGCTCTTGCGATGGACACCTGCATCAGTAGGAATAGCATAGCACGCAAAATACGCAAGGTACCAAAACAAAACAATCTGTTTAGGGTAGATAATTGGTTTGACTTTCTTCTTGTATTTGAAAGTTTGAAAATGTTGCCTATTGTGATTTTTGTTCAATTTTTCATTCGGCTCTTCCGTTTTTGTCTGGTCGATTTTGAGGGTACCCTTACTTGAGCGGCGGTCACGTGAGCATAACCTTCAACGTCGCTAACCTGTGGACCACCCAACCGAAATGACTCCAACTTTCAGAACTTAATTGTTATCATCTTACGTTGATGTGTGCTAAAAAAATAAACTCAATCCATTCACATTTGTAGCAATTGTGAGTACTTTTATGGGTTGCACTCATTTTGGGTCACCCTGTACATAGCTCACGCTAGAGGCCGGTGTCACAAACTGAAAACTCTGCCTGAACAATCCTTCTCATTGCAGTCAATGCGCATGCGCTAACATGGAGAGATTTATCAGGTCGTGAACAACCTAACCCTAACCCTAACCCTTACCCTAACCCTAATCCTAACCCTAAGCCTAAGCCTAAGCCTAACCCATGGTTCGTTCGGTCAAAGGGTCGCATTTTTTTAGTCCAAGATTGGCGCATGCGCATTGACCGCAATGAGAAGGATTGTTCAGCAGAGGTTTCAGTTCGTGACACCGGCAGACAACTCTGTGCCGAGCAGCTGCTGTGGAAGGGGAACTACTGCGTGATTTTGTCATATTTCACTTCCAGACAGATTCAGTCAGCACTTACCTCCCTTGTAAAAGGAATGTGGCGCAGTTTTATTGATGGCCGCAGGAGCGGTCATCTACTGGAATGCATTCGGAGAGGTGACATGTCTCGTTTTGTTACCGTTCTCACGAGATCAGTTACAGTTTTTTTTGTCTCTCTCTCTCTCTCTCTCTCTCTCTCTCTCTCTCTCTCTCTCTCTCTCTCTCTCTCTCTCTCTCTCTCTCTCTCTCTCTCTCTCTCTCTCTTTCTGTGTATGTATGTCTTTGTCTGTGTCTCCCTCTGAGTCTCTCCGCTTCTGTCTTTCTATGTCTGTCTCTGTCGTGTGTGTGTGTGTCTCTCTCTCGCTCTCTCTCTCGCTCTCTCTCTCTCTCATCCGACTCCTGGCACACAGGTCAAAGCAGAGGTTAAATTGAGTGCACGTGTACTGTAATGATATCCATGGTACCTGTGAATCACCAGGAACCCAGTACCTCTGAGCTATAGCGGATACTGTTATATTATGCTTACTTGAGAGTATTGTCCCTTTTCTTATGGCTGTACTTCCTGCAAGATGGATACCTCAATACAATGTTGAAACTGAACTACTTCTCCTGAGTCTGCAGTGAGCGTGAGTGAGTGACACACATAAAACAACATGAACAGTAAACAATAACATCACATGGTGGCAGCGCGGGTAGTGAATATGTGCTCCCAAACTCCTGACATTGTCAGAGCGTAGTTTTGGGCAGCAGCACGAACCACGTGTCAAACTTCTAGCACATTCCACGTGTCACGCAAGCTTTATCATGGCAGAACGCGGTCCCATACCAGGCGGTCTACCCAACCCATCGATGGATTGGTCAAATCCAGACAGGGCTACAGCGTTAGCAGAATTCAAGCAGATGTGTGAGTACAGATTCACTGCAGAGCAAACGAAAGTAGAGAGACAGTACAGTCACATTTTTCTGTGGTCAGGAACTGAAGGTATGCAACTTTCAAACACATGGGGGCTATCAGCTGAACAACTCAAGTATCCAAAGAACATTTGGGACAACTTTGCTGAAAGTGAACCTCAAGACAACTTTAGAATTCATCGCCTTGAACTTCAACAGTGTTACGAAGCGGTTTACTCGTATTTTTGGCCTAATGTGTATTGTTGTAAATAGAATAGACTATAGCGATGGTCAGACATTGGAAAGGGCTATAGGCTGCATACCGTCGCGTTGACCGCAGTTGAACCTTTGTGTAACTGACAAGGTTTTTCACGTGCAAGTAATGCAGGCGACAGCTCACTGGCAATGTCATAGCAAGAACGACTTTGTAAAATCAGTCGCCGTCAAGGAGCCAAGCTCGACTCATGTTTTTCGTAACACGTTAGCAGACGGGCTCCTGTTTTAGGTATCTGACTGAAGAAGGATGAAGACTGACGAACTTTCCCTATCAGTCTACGTGATATCTTCCATTTTCATATTCATGCCAGGCCGGCGACTGTACTAAATGTTGGCTTTACACTCTTTTGAGGTATGTTTGAAACCGGTTATATTTTCATGTCATGTTGTCGTATGTGAAGAGTGACTGTTCTGTGTTTAACGTTATTGTGTAGGCCTAAGCTATTGTGCTACACTGCTTAAACATGTGAGGGTTTTACGTAACGTTTTCTTGGTTTTAGAAAACAGGAATTAACGTGTAAATAATTATATTGGCTCATGCAGCTTAATATGTTGGACGAGTGAGTATTTTTATTGTGCGAGTGAAAGAAACTAAAGACAAGTTGATTTATGGACTATAAACTTTACAGTGTTCCAACTGGAGGGTTTTCATCGACGGAGGCTGAACTGAACCAGTCAACTGCGGCTTGGTGTACATGACCATGGCATGGAGAGCTGGCAGGGTTCTACAGTTAGCCGCCGAGACGAACTGGAAGGATCAAGGACTACGTCAAGCAATGGTTGCGGTGTCGTGAGGACTGGTGCACCCTTGTCAGTCGTCTGAAGGACTTACAGCCATACCAACATCTTGAGGGCCGAAAGATGGCAGTAGGGTAACGTACAGTAGAATACCTATTCGTCTTACCTGTTAAGCTGCTTTGTTTGAGCCAAAAGGTGTCTGCGTCTTGGACTGTAGAGTTTCTTGCGGTGTTGTCGGCCTAGGGTACTGGTCGAAGCCCGGAAATGATTTTGTGATGTAAAAAGCTTTGTAAACAATAATAATTAGTCTTGGCAGTGTCAAGATCCATTTAACACCAGGTTTTTGCGTGTGTGAGTGCGTGTGCGCTTGTGCCTTGTAAGCTACTGTAGCGGACAACTATTCAGATTACATTCAAGCCTGTAAACAAATACTAAACTTATAGAGTGGTGTAGAGACATTTATGATTGTCTAGAAACCGGGCAATAAGGGACCATAACATCTGGCGCAATAAGGGCTATACCACTCCATAACAAACAGTTTCGCCAGAATACTACTGAAACTGTAGATGATTTTGTCACACGGTGCAAAACCAAAGTGCTCAAGTGCAAGTTTTCTTCTGATGCAGCAAGAAATGAAAGACTGATCGAACAGATTATCGCTGGCATCAAGTACCCGGAAGTGCAGAGAAAACTCCTGCGGAAAGATGACACACTGACGCTGAAACAGGCACATGATCTATGTCGCTCACATGAAGCAAGTGTCACCCAGATGGAGAAAATGAGCAGCCTGAGCAAACCATTCACAGTTGATGCAGTCAACTCAAGAATCATGAACACCAAAGCATGTGGTAACTGTGGCATTAAGCACGCACCAAGAAAATGTCCAGCGTTCAACACGAAATGTGGTGCATGTGGCAAGATGAACCACTGGAAGAAGTATTGTCACAGTAGCAAGACGAACAGCCACGGCAGCCAAAACTCGCCTCAACGAGGAAGAGGAAACCAACAAGGAGGCTTCTGGCAGAGAAGACGCTCCGGCACACCTCATCGCCATCGCCGTCACGACAGTTTTAGCGCATCGCCATTAGCCAATCAACTGGTTCACATCAGTCATGTGACACCAGTACTTACTGACAATTATTATTATTATTATTATTAAGTTGGTTTCCATTCTTCTTGGAGAGCCATGGAGAGTGTGACTGGTCTGTTTGGAGCCGGTTGTCACCGACTGTGGGTCTTGTGAGTCGTTCTTCATAACGTTCACATATATAGATATCAGCCTGCTCACTCATCAATGATAAGGCTGTTGGTCTAAATTTATAAGTTAAAACGATTTTTCTTGGTCATCCTTTCGCCTAGCTCAAGCGTTTCTCAACCGATTCGTCAGGGTTTCAGCGCATGGATTTGCCATATGTTAGGCGTGTTTGTGCGTATGTGTGTGCGCAAGCCCGCGAGTGCTTGTTTGTGCGCGCGTGTGTGTGTGTGTGTGTGTGCGCCCGAGTGCGTCTGTTTGTGCGCGCGCGTGTGTGTGTGTGTGTGTGTGTGTGTGTGTGTGTGTGCGTTTGTGTGTTATTGTGTGTGTGTGTGTGTGTGGGGGGGTGTGTGAGTGCGTGTGTGTTTGTGTGTGTGTGTGTGCGTGCGTGTGTGTGCTTTTACTTAGTTATGGCGCGCGCGCGAGCGCGTGTGTGTGTGTGTGTGTATGTGCGCCCGAGTGTGTCTGTTTGTGCGCGCGCGCGCGCGCGTGTGTGTGTGTGTGTGTGTGTGTGTGTGTGTGTGCTTGTGTCTGCGCGTGTATGTTTGTGTCTGTGTGTGCGCGCGCGCGCGCAAGTGTGTGTGGTTGTGTGTGTGTGTGTGTGTGGTTGTGTGTGTGTGCCGTGTGTGTGTGCGTTTGTGTGTGTGTGTGTTTGCGTGTGTGTGTGTATATGTGTGTGTGTGTGTGCATTGTGTGTGTGTGCGTGTGTGTGTGCGTGTGTGTGTGTGCGTGTGTGTGTGTGTGTGTGTGTGTGTGCCCTGTTGTCGTGCTGTGTTTGGTGGAATGGTCCGTGTCGTGCAAGGTTTTCTGTTGTGTTTTGTTGGCAAATGTCCACACGGACAGAGGAAGGTGGTTGTACTGAATTACAACACTCGTAACGATAAAACATGAGATGAATATTGTATTGGTTTATTTCAAATTGTATACTTATTTGACTTGGCATTATTTGGGTTAAAACTCTATAAAGTGTGTAAGTGAATTTCGATGTCTATTATTATTTGATTTGCAAATGTGTTTAGAATAATATATGTAGGCCTATGTATGTGTTTGTGAGGCGCTTGGAACTATTCAAGGATTCTCGCAATATCAATATTATCATTATTATTATTATTAAACATACTAACTGAAAACTGTAAATTTGTTTCAATTACAATAGTCACAATAGGGCGTTAACTTTGTTGATTCTGGTACTTTCTGCAGCAGAGAGCATGGCGTATCTTTACATTGCAACCTGCAGTTGCGGCAGGGAGGCGAATGTAAAATGCTAGCAGTAGTGTGTAGAGATGCTAGCAGTGTGTTGATATGCTAGCAGTGTGTAGAGATGATAGCAGTGTCAAAAGACGATCGCAGTGCGTGGAGATGCTTGCAGCGTGTAGAGATGCTAGCAGTGTGTATAAATGCTAGCAGTGTGTAGAGATGCTAGCAGTGTGTATAAATGCTTGCAGTGTGTAGAGATGCTAGCAGTGTGTACATATGCTAGCAGTGTGTACAGATGCTAGCAGTGTGTACAGATTATATCAGGCCATCTTTACCAGCGGCTTTGCACCACCCTGGCTTGGCTATGAGGAATCAGAATACGAGGGCCAGCCACAGCCATTCTGCGACGACGATAGAAAAACAGACCAGTTATGATGGAGAAGAAGGCAAACACGCCGATGGAAATACCGGCGTACGCGCCACCAGACCAGTAGAACGTGGTACAGCCGCTTTCATCGCTATAGTCGCCACAGTCGTCGTAATCGTCGCAGCGATCTGACCATGAAACGCAGTGTCCGTTGGCGCAGGTGAAAGTGGAGCAGGTTGTGGGACAGTAGGTTTCGTCGCTGTTATCACCACAGTCGTTATCCCCGTCGCACTCGTAGGACTTAGGGACGCAGTGACCGTTGGTACAGGTAAATTCGGGGCAGGTGGTGGGACAGTTAGCTTCGTCACTGTTGTCACCACAGTCATTGCCCCCGTCGCACTCGAAGGACTTAGGGACGCAGTGACCGTTGGTACAGGTAAATTCGGAGCAGTGGGTATGGCAGTTCGCTTCATCGCTGTTGTCATGACAGTCGTTGTCCCCGTCGCACTTGTAGGACCAAGGGACGCAGTTACCGTTGGTACACGTGAATTCGGGGCACCGGGGACGACAGTGAGATTCATCGCTGTTGTCACCACAGTTGTCGAAACCATCGCACACGAATGACTGAGGCAGACACTTGTCGTTGTCACAGGGGAAGCTGGCTAAGGCCGGGCAGGCTTCCCTGACGGAGATCGAGAGATTGACATAGGCACACAGTTGGCCTTGCACGCTCACACTCAATTTTCCGCTCGCGCCAGAGGTGATGGTCGAACGAGCATGCGAGTAGGGTGTGATGAAAGGGCCATTGATCAAGCTGGATCTGTTATTGCCGTTCAGGACGTTGACGTGGCACAAACTTGTTTTGAGCTCGAAGCGGGCGGTCAACTGAATCTTGCCTTGGTCAGCGCGTTGGAAGTGCACGGTGCAGTCACTCCAGTACTCGGATCTGTTGTACGCATGGTAAGTAGTGCTGTTCCATTTCACAGACACGCTTTTTCCACAATTCTCATCCAACGATAACTCTGCCAGAAAGATAGAATCAAACTTTTAGACTGCAAATGCAAAGAGGAGAAGGATACATAGCGGCAAATATAACTGTGTTAGGAGAGACATCATGAAGCGAGCTTGTTCGGTACAGAGGAACTCCTTTTGAAACTCCCCAATCTAACACGTCACTTCCTCCCCAATCTAACACGTCACTTCCTCTAACACGTCACTTCCGACTTCCTCCCTTGGCAGACCTGAGTTTGTTAGACTGTTCGTCATAAACTGTGTACATTTACCATTTTAACACTCCCTCCTTTTTACATTTAGTCAAGTTTTGACTAAATGTTTTAACATAGAGGGGTAATCGAGACGAGAAGATGGCCTTTTCGAACGGGGACAGTTCTAAAGTTAAAGAGTTTAATAAAGAGTTTCAGAGAAAGGTCAAACTAGCTAAATTGCAGTACAAAGATAAAGTTGAAAGATGTTTGTTTGTGGGGAACGCCAGTGCTGCCTGGAAGGGTTTGAATACGATGATGGGGAGGGACCAACGTCAGAACAGACCTGTGATTGATGACCCTCTTGTTTTTGCTAACGATTTGAACAGCTTTTATTCCCGATTCGATGTCAACAGTTATAAGGAAGAATCTGATAAGTTATGTGATTCTCTAGCACCATGTCCAGTTCAGTTTGAGGAAAAGGATGTCATAAAATGTTTTTCACGTATTAATGCAAGTAAGGCACCAGGCCCAGATGGTTTAGGTGGACGTGTTTTGAAAGTGTGTGCTGATCAGCTTGGTTCAGTTTTTACTCAGCTGTTTCAGCTCTTTCTCGATGTACATTTTATGCCTCGTTCCTGGAAAGCTTCCACTATAACACCTGTACCCAAGAAACCAAACGCAAAAGAACTAAATGATTTTCGCCCTGTGGCACTGACTTCTGTTGTAGCGAAATGTATGGAGAGGCTTGTTTGTAACAAGCTCACTGAGTCTGTGGCAGATCGCATGGACCCCCTTCAGTTCGCATATAGGGCAAAGAGAGGCGTCGAAGATGCTACACTCACGCTTATCAACATGATTGTCAGCCATTTAGATACAGCAGGGAACACGGTTAGAGTTCTTTTTATGGATTTTTCATCAGCCTTTAATACGATTCAGCCCCATATACTTATCCAGAGGTTAGTCCAGTTAGATGTGAACAATAATTTGATTTTCTGGATCAGGGAGTTCCTATGCGATCGGCCACAACGTGTCAGCCTCAGCAACCGTTTGTTTGGTCATTCTGTGCTTTCAGACGAAGTTGTTTTAAACACCGGGGCCCCACAAGGTTGTGTTCTCTCTCCTGTCCTTTTTTTCCATTTACACAAACAACATGCTTTTAAATGATCCAGTTCTAGCCCTCATTAAATATGCAGACGACATGGCCCTCGTTGGGCGTCTGAAGGACGACGAAACTTTGTCAAAGTATTTTACCCAAGTTGATCTTCTGAATGAATGGTTCAAGTCCAGTTTCTTGCAGTTGAATGTAGGCAAAACAAAAGAAATGATTTTTGGAGGAAAGAGTGATAATTGTGGTCCCCAAAAAGTGAGAATAAGCGACAAGGAAGTTGAACTTGTGGAAACCTTCAAATATCTTGGGGTTTCAATTGACAATAAGCTGACTTTTAGTGATCATGTTCATGCTGTTTATAAGAAAGCTCAGCAGCGACTTTTTCTTCTCAGGAAGCTTAAATATTTTAATGTCAATCAGAGTGTTATGGAACTTGTGTATCGCAGTTTGATTGAAAGCATACTGACTTTTAACATTGTGACATGGTATGGTACCACAAATGTTAAAAACAAAGCTAAACTCCACCGCATTGTTGCGACGGCTAGCAAGCTTGTTGGGCAACCCCAACGACAGCTGACCAGTCTCTACGAGGCTGCCATTAAGCGGAAAGCTCTCAAAATTGTCCGTGATCCGATCCATCCTCTCAACCCCTGTTTCGAAATTCTCCCTTCAGGTAAACGTTATAAGGTCCCTTTGGCACGCAAAAACCAGTTTAAAAAGTCATTCCTGCCTTCTGCAGTCACCATTTTAAATTCTTCTCGCATCACGTAGAGGCTGGTCGGCTGGGAAAAAAACAAACAATGTGTACATGTGAAGGTGTGTGTGAAATATTTGTAATGTGATTACTCTGCTGTGAAACCCAATTCCTGTGATATGAGAGGGTAAATTCACATAGTGCAATATCATAATTTTATTTGATTGTATCCCTTTTATGTGTGTCGTCCTATACAATTGTTGTTATAATCGTTTACAGGCAGGCAGGGTGTGCCGAAGAAAAATTTCCATTTTTATGTAATATTTTAATGGACAATAAAGTGCTGTTATTGTTATTGTTATTGTTATTATTGTTGTGGTGTATGTGTGTGTGTGTGTCTGTGTGTGTATGTGTAGAGCGCTTCAGAGTAAACTACTGGACCGATCTTCATGAAACTTTACATGAGAGTTCCTGAGTATGATATCCCGGGAAGTTTATTTTTATTTTTTATGAATGTCTTTGATGACGTCATATCCGGCTTTTTGTAAACGTTGAGGCCGCACTGTCACGCCCTCATTTTTTGATCAAATGGATTGAATTTTTGGCCACACACACACACAGACACACACACACACACATACACCACGACCCTCGTCTCGATTCCCCCCTCTACGTCAAAACTTGACTAAATGTAAAAATGAATAAAACTCGTTTAAACCAATGACCCAAAGGTGTTGAGAAGGACGTAAAAACACCACGGGTTTTAATACCTGGGGCTTGTGTTGTGGTTGGTCTTGCGGCTCGCGTGGATGCTGCCACAAAGGTCGTGTTGCCATTTTGGTCTAAAATAGAAGGACATAATCAAACTAAAATATCGCCGAAATTACAACGACCCAGATCTTATTTGTTTTTTAAGTGGTTCTTGCAACATGTGGAATTTTTGTGCGTACGTGTGTGTGTGTGTGTGTGTGTGTGTGTGTGTGTGTGTGTGTGTGTGTGTGTGTGCGTGTGTGTGTGTGTGTGTGTGTGTGTATGTGTGTGTGTGTGTGACCCGGTCTGGGCTCTAACTTGAGTAAATAATGTTTGATAAAAAGGACTGGTGTTGAACAAGGTTAAAACACCAAGGCCCTTACTGCTTGCAGCGTGTCTTGTCGAGGACATTGGAGATTGTGTAGATGTTGCATCAGAGGTTGTGTTCTTATTTTTGACTGAAAATAGTACGACATATTAAAATAATGTACCGCCAATTTTACAATAAGACAGATCTTTAGTGGAGTTTTTGTTACATGGTTCTTGCGTAATGCGTTTTTTTTTTTATATATAAATATATAATTTAGTCAGTATTCGGCTTACTTGACAACATGTATACCAGTCGACTAGGAATTGAGTTGCCAGCGCATTCACAATCACATTCACACATTGTGGGACCCGGTCTGGGCTACAGAGCTGCATTTCAGCTTCATTGGCTCTGTCGACGCCCGTTTTTAATCGCTTGCTTCCCTTTATATAATAATCCGACCATAAAGCGTCGTCTTCCTCAACGAAATCTTCAAAATCTCCAAAACCGTTTGGAATTCTTGGCTGAGAAATTCTTTCATACAATGATGTCAGCGCCTTTCGGCGATTGGTCAATGCATTTCGGAGTTGGACCACCAACATAAAGTCGGTTGCACTTGAAATTAATGCTACTTGCGATTGCTTTCCAAACTAATATGAAGTGAACAGGAGCAGAGGGTCACTTATCAATGTCAGTTACCTCAAACAGTGATATCGACAGAACGTACAGTACAAAATTACGAACGTAGAAACTCGAAAACCGACGAGTCGACAGCACTGATAAACATGCTCAATAACTCACGTGTAATATTTTAAGTTACAAATGCTCTGTATCTTCAGTGAGCCCGGTTGGACCAGTCGGTAGAGAGCATGTCACGCAAGCCGTTACTTTGGCGGTCTCGGGTTCGATTCTCTTATCAGTCAGAAATATTTTTCAAACTTTGTTTTTTTCAATGTTCAACTATTTCTTTATTTTTTGAACTCGGAATTCTTGTATTTTTTACATATGAAAATCATTCAAAAGGTTTTGAGTGATGCATTAAAGATCGATTTTATCAAAGGGTTGCATAATTATCGAGTAGTTCAAGTGAACGATTTCACAGAATCACACATTCTATTTTTAGTAACATCGGCTTTTGGGAAAGCGATTGTATCACCACGCGTTGACTGCATGTAATGGTCCTAAAGTACTTCTAATTATAATGTACTTCTGGGTTAACCTAATACGAAGAGCTCCGCCCCTTTAAGAGGGAGTTGCTGTTATCAGCTCGTATCTTATCACTACCAGTTGACATTGAGTCCAAATGGATTAGTGTCAAGAATAGACGGTCTGGTAATTTACATGATGTATTGACATTCACCATGATATTCTAGTATTTACCAACACTGTAGGTCACGCTATTTTAACTCTCACATTATATTATTCGTTGTGTCTGTCTTGCGCAACATTTTCGAGGTCCTTTGCACTGCACTCATTATGAATTAGATATGCGTTATGTTGAAATACATGTAGTTGAAATGTATATCATGCAGAGCACAGACACACATTCACGCACCACCCCCCCCCCCCCTCACCTAACCCCCACAACACACGCTAGAACAAGCCTTACTTGTTGGAGTAGATGTCGACGAAGGTGTAGATGTTGTACCCAACGTGATGTTCTGGGCCGCAGCTAAAACAAAAGCGTGGGACTTTAATTCACCGTGGCAAAGCAGTTTCACGCTGGGAACAAGGAAGAAATAAAGTGCTGAATAAAGCACACAAAAATTAGCTCCACTTCGTTCCAATAGCATATTCCCACACAAACAGACGCAACACTCACGGCCGCAAGCAAGCCCTCACGCACTCACGGACGCAAGCAAGCCCTCACGCACGCACGCACGCACGCATACACGCACGTAAGCACTGGTGCACTGACACAAACACGCACTTGTTCATAATATCATAGTGGTAAACTTGCATCAACACATTACTGTAAACTTAAGGCTGGAGTCTACCCTTTGTAAAACTGATAAGTATTTTTTTTAAATTGCGTGTTCAAGTTCAAAGAGAGACAAGGACAGAAGTAACAAGCAACATAGGGCTTGTCATGCTGATGCAAATGAGAAAGACTGAAACTTGAACATAGTGGTATGTACCATATTTTGCCACACCAAAACACTACTGAACATAGTGGTACCATATTTTGCCACACGAAAACACTACTGAACATAGTGGTACCATATTTTGCCACACGAAAACACTACTGAACATAGTGGTACCATATTTTGCCACACGAAAACACTACTGAACATAGTGGTACCATATTTTGCCACACCAAAACACTACTGAACATAGTGGTGCCATATTTTGCCACACGAAAACACTACTGAATATAGTGGTACCATATTTTGCCACACGAAAACACTACTGAACAAATTACTAAGATTCTACTATGGATATGTACACAAACCAGCATTCAAATAATCGCACCTGAAGATACTGATAAAGGAACAAACCAAAACACAAAACAAGGTAACTTTACTGGTATATTGGAACAGAAAATAACTTTCTCCCCACCTTTGAAGCTAAATTTCAAGCATTACACACAAACATGAAATTAAACGTGTAAAAGTGTTAAAACATTTCTAAAACTTTGTCACGTCTAAGGTTAGGTATCCGGTTTTGTAAAGTAAAATATGAATACCCCTCCACGCGCTAAATCTGGAACTGTTGTGCTTCTGCTGCCCCCATCCCTAGCCGTTTTGACAGAAAATATGCTCTTAGTCTACCTATGAGGAAAAACACGTAAATAAAAGTAACGTGATATTTTAAAACGATAGATGTAGGGTATATACAAGAATTTTTCAGGAGAGAAAACAAATGAAAACGTGTTCAGCTCTTAATTATGAAATTGTGTATGACACTTGAATGAATCGTATCCGATTATTTCTGAAGAATCAACACTGAATAAATTCGTAAAATTAATCGGAAAGAAAAACTATTTTCAAGCTGAAATACGTGATTTTCAGTCAGGTCTTTGTCAATGATGCCTCTCTTTTTTTAACGTAGCACATCAATTTGACAGGTGACCTATTTTAGCACTACTTCTTGTTTTCAGGGGTAGGCGTCAGCAGAAGCTGAATTTAATGCTGTGGTAAAAAAGACCAAATTATTAATGTCATAATTATACAGATAGGTCAAAACCTTACTATTTAGAAGAAACAGAACAAGTAGCTTTCTTTATTTGGTGTTTAAAACAGAACAAGTATGATTGCTTTCATTGTTGTAGAGATCAATCTACAAAGTACTATTTACTTTATACAGCTAAGCAGAAGCTAAGTTTAACGCAACAAGAACAAGAGCAATGATAATTACTGTCAATGTTTTAGAGATAAATCAACATAGTACTGCTTACTTTATTCACCACAACACAAACTGAGTTTATCACATCAATTGAAAGGAGCAACATAATCCATATCATAATTATAGATATAAGTCAATGCATTACAATGTTTTTTCATTACAGCTTAACCTTTGCCGTGCTTCCTGGGTTCACCTGTACCCAGAGACACACTAAAATCATTGTAACTCTGGAACCATTAAAGGTATCGTTTTGAAATTTTAAGTATCTCTCACACACCTAATTTGCTCTCTGTCTGCAAATTTTTAGTGAGTACATGACAAAACATCAGAATTAATTGATTATGATAATTTACATAAACACTACCGATGGCGCGGGTTCACACATACCCATACTTTTAAAGAGTAGTAGTGATTGTAACTATCCCTCTGCCGACGGCGCGGGTTCTGCTACACCCATAATTACCAAAGCGGCGGAACAGTGTCTGTCTGCCTGTTTGTCTCCAAGAGACTGTCTGTCTCTCTGTTTGTCTGTCCGTATCTCTCTGTCTGTATGTCTGTTGTCAGTTGCTCTGTCTGTCTGTCTGTCTGTCTATCCGTCTATCTGTCTATCCGTCTATCTGACTCTCTGTCTCTCTCTCTCTCTGTCTGTCTCTCTCTCTGTCTGTCTCTCTCTCTGTCTCTCTCTCTCTGTCTCTCTCTCTTAGTCTCTCTCTCTGTCTCTCTCTCTTAGTCTCTCTCTCTGTCTCTCTCTCTTAGTCTCTCTCTCTGTCTCTCTTTCTTAGTCTCTCTCTCTCTCTCTTTCTTAGTCTCTCTCTCTCTTTCTTAGTCTCTCTCTCTCTTAGTCTCTCTCTCTTTCTTAGTCTCTCGCTCTCTCTCTTTCTTAGTCTCTCTCTCTCTTTCTTAGTCTCTCTCTCTCTCTTTCTTAGTCTCTCTCTCTCTCTTTCTTAGTCTCTCTCTCTTAGTCTCTCTCTCTTTCTTAGTCTCTCTTTCTCTCTCTTAGTCTCTCTCTCTCTCTTTCTTAGTCTCTCTCTCTCTTTCTTAGTCTCTCACTCTCTTTCTTAGACTCTCTCTCTCTCTTTCTTAGTCTCTCTCTCTCTTTCTTAGTCTCTCTCTCTCTCTTTCTTAGTCTCTCTCTCTCTCTTTCTTAGTCTCTCTCTCTCTCTCTCTCTCTCTCTCTTTCTTAGTCTCTCAGTCTCTCTCAGTCTCTCCCTCCCCCTCTCCCTCCCCTGCAAGAGGTCGGTGAAGGGAGAAACTCGATGCAACCACTGAAGTAGCGCTGTGGGTTTCCCTGAACCCACCCCGTCGTTAGAGAAATAAACGATAAAAACCCTCTTTCAAATGTATGGGTTCAGACAAACCCGCATCGTCGTTAGAGGAATAAACGGTAAAAACCCTCTTTCAAATGTATGGGTTCAGACAAACCCGCATCGTCGGGAGTGTGTAGTCAAAAGCGGCATCCGGCAAAGGTTAACAGAAACGAGGATGATTTCTGTCATGAAATCAACACATCAGAATTTACTTCACACAGGTCACCACAACCTAAGTTTCTCCGTAAAAACTAAACATAATAACGATAAATCCTTTAATTGTAATTGTAAAGATAAATCATGACAGTCATGCTTACTGTTAACAAGCAACCAAAAGCTAGGTTACTTGAGGCAGTAAATGGGACTAAGATACTGTCCACATAGGCCTAATACGATCTACCACTATTTCTAAGTTGATAGATGAAATAACCAGTACTAGGATAGTTGGGTTCAACAAGACTTTATTCAAATGTTACGAGGTATGATCCAAACAAAATGATCAAACCCCGATCATACAAGTCTCAGGCCACTGATCATAAAAAGTAATATATCATTTGAAAGGCCAAACATTTCACTGGTATACCTCCAACAGATAACGTCATTTGGTTACTACGTCATAAATGACGAGGTTTTAAAATACGTCACTTTTGGGTTGTGCTTCAAAACGGGGTCTTTTGTCAAGCACCATGAAAATCTTCACTTCTTTGAAGAGTGTAGCTGGGTAATGGTACAACCAAAATGTCTACAAAGCTGAAGAACGTTACATGAATCAAAGCTGTTCCATATTCGACAATCTGACAAAAGAAAAGGGAAATTGAAACTGGGGAAAAGGGGAATAACTCTGACAAGCCCAAAAGACTTCTTAATGGCGCTTTAAACGAGAATAATGTAGCTGCTGTGTCAAAATTTAAGACCTAAGATTAAAAAGTGTACATGCGGGTATAAAGAGCAAAACTTCAACTTTCATATGGAACAATCCAGAGAGTTCTACTCAATGATCTTCCGCTTCAAAAGCTGGCCGCAAAATGGGTGCCTCATTAGCTGACAGGGGAACGGAAGGAGCATCAGGGTCCTCTCGCACGCGATCTGCTCAACCGTTGTGAACCCAGTAGACCCAAATTTGTTATTACTGTAATCACTGATTATGAGACTTTGGTTTCCTTCTACTTTAGTGCCAGAAAACACAGAAACAAAGCGTGTCTAGACCAAAATGACGAGATGCATCAAATTTGTAAGCGAGGTTTTCAAAGCAGAAACAGGGCTATTCGCTGTATTTTTCGACCACGAAGGTCCCGTTGCTGTCGATATTCTGTCTACTGACAGCACTGTCATTGTCACATACTATGCAGAAACCGTTTTACCCAAACTTATTCACGAGTTTGGCAGTCAGCGACCAAACTGCGAAACCCAGACTGCCCTTCTCCTTCATGAAAATGTCAGTCTCCACAAAAGAAGGGCCGTAACTCCATTCCTATAAGACCAAATGATCCCATTTTTGCCTCACACATTCTTCAGACCTGATTACACCCCTTGAGATTGCTGAACATACCCTCTTTGAACATCAGACTTTTTGCCAACAAGTTTCACTGCACCCAGGACCTACAAAAAAGCCGTCAAATCAGAGCTGAAAAGCAACCCCAAATAAGGCCACCTTAAGGCCTTTTCTGATTGGCTTAGACACGTGTGACTCTGCATCGATGTCGGAGGAGAGTAGTTCTAATGACTGCTGTAATTTGGGCCAGATACGCCAAACGGTCTCTGCGAAAATCACATTTGATCATTTTGTTTGGATCATACCTCGTATCATGTCAAAAATAATATATGGCATTTAGGATTTCTAACTTAAGCATAGTACTTATTTTAAACAATTCTAGTGAAAACAAAACAGTGGTTAGCATGATGACGGACTTAATAAAAAAAATACTAATTTCAGAAAACTATAACAAACAGACAAGCAAGATACAAAAACAAACTGGGATAATTCCTATCATTGTTGCAAAGATAAGTCTACACATTACTGTGAACTTTACACACTCACCTGAGACCGTCTTGATCGCAACGATACACAGAAAGAGAAGGACTGCCTTCATCATTGCAGAAAGTGAGGCGCAAGTCTGGATAACACTGTCAACACTAATGACCGATAACAGCGATTCAAATACATATATCCTACCGGATATATATGTTTGCGTTGTGATGAGACAGTGTCAAATGACAAGCATTAATTAAAGGAGTGTTCTCAATCGGCGGCTTGGCGTTGGTCACATGTGTATATGCATGAGTGTGATTGTGCAATTGTGTCATTGTGTGTGTGTGACATATCTATATATTTTTGGATTCAGGAAAAAACACGAAACACAATGCAATCCTTGTCTTAATATGTTAATAAAAGTTCGTTTTAGTTACATATCTAATTAGCACACTAATTCAAAGATTGCTTGACCAAAATATCAATCAATTTGAGGTCGACACAGTGCCGACTCAACTTTAACTGACAGTTGAATATGACGTCACCAAAGAAATGTATGAACAACTGAATAAACACGTCTGGAAGAATTTGGAAGAATTTGTGTGTAAAGTTTCATAAAGATCGGTCCAATACTTTTTTTCAGAGCGCTCTATGTCTAAACAAACAGACATACAGTCACACATACACACAGACACACACACACACACACAGACACACAGACACACACACACACACACACACACACACACACACACACACACACACACACACTCTCTCTCTCTCTTTCTCTCTCACACACACACACTCTCTCTCTCTCTTTCTCTCTCTCTCTCTCTCTCACTCTCTCTCTCCCTCCCTCCCTCCCTCGGTGCACCCATTGCACACCGGTTGGACCGTACATAAGGTAACGTTAAATTATGCTTGTGCAACGTATGTGGGAGTATCACTTATAACCTCAGGATATCTCTTATCCTGTTGCGTAACGTAAAAGAATAGTATAGGAGTGCAAAAGGAAAACATGGATCGGGAACTTACAGGACTACCGCGGCTATGCTTGCAAGCTTGGATAGTTCTTTCTTTCTCATTTGATCCGAGTTTTATCTGTCTCATTATAATGCCATTTTTGTACCTACTACACACATAATTTTCCTAATTGATTCATGAAGACAAGTTATTTTCGTTTCTACTTTTGGTTTTACTGATTCAACATGGCGTCGCGGCAATGCATGCAAAAAAAAGCCTGCTTCGGCCGATGAACAAAGAAACTTTGATCGAACAAGTATGGTGTTACAGGGGGAAAGACCCGCAAAGTGAACGTAGTTGCCAAAGCCCGAAGTGTGACGACGGACTCATTTTGCTGCAACTGTCCACCCAGCGGCAAAAATATGAGTTGACAGTGACACGTCCGAGGTGAAAGGTAATGGTCACTTCTTATTAGACTGAAGGTCTTTGTTTATGACTAAACTACAGTAGAATCACATAATGCACGAAGGAATGGAACATGTACATGGAATAAGATTTTCCGTCTACTAAGACAGTACACATTCCTAAAACTGGAACCAACATCCTGACTGCGCTTGCTGTGCAGAGGAAGTGTTCTTTTTACATTTAGTCAAGTTTTGACTAAATGTTTTAACATAGAGGGGGGGAATCGAGACGAGGGTCGTGGTGTGTGTGTGTGTGTGTGTGTGTGTGTGTGTGTGTGTGTGTGTGTGTGTGTGTGTGTGTGTGTGTGTGTGTGTGTGTGTAGAGCGATTCAGAGTAAACTA
>NC_090250.1:54984029-54999029 GCF_037325665.1 Littorina saxatilis | reverse complement strand
GAGTCTTATATCGCGCATATTCCGTGGGTACAGTTCTAGGCGCTCTGCAGTGATGCCGTGTGAGATGAAATTTTATACGGCCAGTAGATTGCAGCCATTTCGGCGCATATTTACCTTTCACGGCCTATTATTCCAAGTCACACGGGTATAGGTAGACAATTATTAACTGTGCCTAAGCAATTTTTCCAGGAAAGACCCTTTTGTCAATCGTGGGATCTTTAACGTGCACACCCAATGTAGTGTACACGGGGGGAGGTTCGGACACCGAAGAGAGTCTGCACACAAAGTTGACTCTGTGAAATAAATTTCCGCCGAACCTGGGATCGAACTCACGCTGACAGCGGCCAACTGAATACAAATCCAGCGCGCTACCAACTGAGCTATATCCCCGCCCGTGACATTTTGCTATGAATTTGTTTAAGCAACTAGTAGCTTCTTCAGCGTTAATTCATTAAACAATTACTCTTATTCTTAGCACATAGAACACCTTGCTAAGTTAAGTTATGTGTGTGTGTGTGTTTGTTATTGCAATCATGAATGTAAGACCTTATAACATAAATATAACAAAATAACACATGATGAGATTCTAAATATGTGTTGTTTATTTGCAAGTCTCAGTTATTACCAAGCTCTGCCTCATTCTTCCCGCAACAGTGACATGGTGCTGTAATAGAACACAAGTAAGTCTTTTGATCATTTCCAAAATACACTAGCAATAGATTGTGAGTGCAACTGGTATGAGAATATTTTACCACAAAAGGCTAAAGTACAAATAACAGATTTATTATGTTGGAAAAAGAAGTCCGCCAGAGCAAGTGATTAGTGTACCAGTTAGCTAGGGTGGATGTATTATATAAGTACAATTTACAGTCAGCATAGAATGTTGAGGCCAGTCTTGAATTGTTCTCGCCCTGTGAATTCAACGGCAAATCAGATGGCATGAAGAAATCAATGGTATATTATGCTCTGCATTGAGTGAACCATCTCCAGTCATTCTGAGTGACACGTTTTCTCTTAAAAAAAACCATGCCAGTAATTAAATCCAGGCTACATGGGGATGGAAAATTATGATTTAATTATGAATGCACTTCAAAGTTCACTCTATTTCATTATCTGGTACAAGTTCTCTTGCATGTATTGTTTTATAAATACATGAGGATGCATTGTGGCAAGGCAAAGTCAAAGTGTCATGCAAATATAAGGTTGATTTCTACTTTCAATACAGTGGTACCTCTCTATAACGACTTTGAAAATGTAACCGAAATTCGGTCGTTATATGGAGGGGTCGTAACATAGAGGATTGGTTGATGTCCATGCAGGTCCGTCAATGATCAGGAATGACATGGGCGTTTTGATTGATGCCACCCACAAAGTAATGTTATTCTTTCCTTAAAAACGGTTATGGTAAACAGTTTTCTATTAAATTATTTACCCACACATAGTTGTCTTGCTTGTTTAATGAAGCCCCGTAACTACTCGTGGGTTAAGGGTTTACAAATTAACACACGCTGATGTCGAACGAAAGTATGCGGTCCCAAAGCATGCACATCGATCTCGATACCAGATTCTAATCATAGTCATGCAGAGATTTGGTTAAAAACAAAGAAGTGTCCCAAACGCTTGTTTCAAAAACTTGTAAGCCTTTGCAGACGTTAAGAACCGCGGCAGTGTGTTGAAACTGATGTAAAATTGTAGCGAAAAGCGTCAGTTTTCACGATGCTTGTAGTAGACTGGTTGACCATTTGATAGCGGGGTCACGATGCTTGTAGTAGACTGGTTGACCATTTGATAGCGGGGTCACGATGCTTGTAGTAGACTGGTTGACCATTTGATAGCGGGGTCACGATGCTTGTAGTAGACTGGTTGACCATTTGATAGCGGGGTCACGATGCTTGTAGTAGACTGGTTGACCATTTGATAGCGGGGTCACGATGCTTGTAGTAGACTGGTTGACCATTTGATAGCGGGGTCACGATGCTTGTAGTAGACTGGTTGACCATTTGATAGCGGGGTCACGATGCTTGTAGTAGACTGGTTGACCATTTGATAGCGGGGTCACGATGCTTGTAGTAGACTGGTTGACCATTTGATAGCGGGGTCACGATGCTTGTAGTAGACTGGTTGACCATTTGATAGCGGGGTCACGATGCTTGTAGTAGACTGGTTGACCATTTGATAGCGGGGTCACGATGCTTGTAGTAGACTGGTTGACCATTTGATAGCGGGGTCACGATGCTTGTAGTAGACTGGTTGACCATTTGATAGCGGGGTCACGATGCTTGTAGTAGACTGGTTGACCATTTGATAGCGGGGTCACGATGCTTGTAGTAGACTGGTTGACCATTTGATAGCGGGGTCACGATGCTTGTAGTAGACTGGTTGACCATTTGATAGCGGGGTCAAATCCTTGGCAGCTCTATGGTAGCTCTGCTTTACTGACTGACGCCTCCTCTGTCGCTTCTGCCTCGCCTTCCGTGTCTGCGTCTTACTTACTGGCTTGTTCGTAGCTGCCGGCAGTCTCGACCTTGTCAGCCGCCCAAACATCAATTGAGTAGGGCTCAGCTCCGTGTCCTGCTGTGGGGTGTTGCGCAGCTCCAAAAGCGCATCGTAGACGTTTGTATTGTCCTGAAGGCATATCATCATCATGTGTTTGATCTTCTCCACTGCCGCTTCTGCTTTGCCGTTTGCTTTGGGGTATAGAGGCGACGACATTGTATGAGTAATGCCCCAACGACTGGCAAAGGACTGAAATTCTGCAGCAGTAAACTGGGGACCACCGTCAGACAGTTCAGTTGGAATACCGTAACGTGCAAACAAAACTCTCTGGGACAACCCCCCCCCCCCCTCCCCACCCTGGCCTAACTGTGGACCTCCTCCAAACGTTTGACAAATGCTATGAAAATGCGCCAGATTGCACATATTGTTTATTGTTTGCTTGTTTGTTTGTTTGTTTGTTTGCTCGTTCGTTCGTTCGTTCGTTCATTCGTGGGTTGGTTCGTTCGCTCTTTCGTTCCTTCGTTATTTCCTTCGTTCATTCGTTCTTTCGTCCTTTTAGTCCGTCCGTATGTCCGTCCGTACGTCCGTCCGACAGTCTGTCTGTCAGTCCATCAGTCCGTCCGTCAGTCCGTCCGTCCTTCAGTCTGTATCAATAGATTCCTCTTGTGCAGAGGGTTGAAGGAATACCCTGCAGGACCGGATCAGGAGGGTTTACCCGTAACACCCCCCCCTCCCGCCCCCCCCCCCCCCCCCACCACCACCACCCCCCGTCCCTCCGTCCGTCCCTCAATCAGTCTGCCCGTCGGTCCGTCCGTCGGTCCGTCCGTCAGTCCGTCCGTCCGTCCGTCCGTTCTTTGGTTCATTTGTTCTTTCGTTCGGTCCTTCTTTCCTTTGTTCGTTTCATTGTTTATTTATTTAGCACACATCATTGTCAACTAGTGGATATCCTGAACAAGGCGGTGCGTGAGAATATCTTCTTGTTTGTTAGGATAAAATTACATTTTGGTCTGAAATAAACCACACACAAATTCCACTGCTTGAGCATCGTTTCAGTCTAACCGAACTGAGGGTATACCTCATCTTCAGAAGGAGAATAAGCGACAGCATGCTCTTCTACCATATAACATGTCACTTGAGGTCGTTCAGACCGGAGTGGAGGTATATCTCCAAGGGATCAGGGTATACTTTCAACCCGCTGCACAAGAGGAATTTATTGATATCTTACCGGTGTGTAATACCTCCTCTCTCACTCTCTCTCTCTTTCTCTCTCTCTCTCTCTCTCTCTCTCTCTCTCTCTCTCTCTCTCTCTCTCTCTCTCTCTCTCTCTCTCTCTCTCTCTCTCTCTCTCTCTCTCTGTCCCTCCTCTGTCTGTCTCTCCCTCTACACTTTGGGATGGTTGTAGCGATGTTCACTTAAAAAAAAGTAAATTCTCTTCACCGTCGCGCAGCTAAACTTATCATGCCGGGTCCGCAAACATCAACAGATCAAAAGCTTAGCAGTCTTAATTTTTTTATCACTTAAAGATCAGTTATTATTTAATAAGGCGCTTTTAATGTTTAAGGTACAAATAAACGAGACCCCACAGTACATGCGATCATTATTTCAGAAAGCAACAGACAGATATGGCTCAAACAAATTAATTTCCCCGCTACCCCGTATTGATTTATATAAAACCAGTTTAGCGTTTTCGGGCTCAACAATTTGGAATTCGCTACCATGTGAGATAAAGGGGTCAAGCACGACTAAACACTTCAAATCGCAGCTTCTATATATATATATATACGACTTGTGTCTGTCTGTCTGTCTGTGTGTGTGTGTGTGTGTGTGTGTTTGTGTGTGTGTGTGTGTGTGTGTGTGTGTGTGTGTGTGTGTGTGTGTGTGTGTGTGTGTGTGTGTGTGTGTGTGTGTGTCCGCGATGCACGGCCAAAGTTCTCGGTGGATCTTTTTTAAATTTGGAGTCCGTATTCAGCTACACCCCGGACACAACCTCATCGATGAGATATTTCAACACGTGCTCTCACCGCGCAGCGCTGAACCGATTTTGGTTTTTCTCTGGATTTTGGTTTTTCTCTGGATCCATTCCCAGTAACTCTTCCTTATCTTCTCCAGTGTTTTTAGCCGCGTTTATCTCCCTTCCTCCGTACCCGGCTTAGTCGTATAGGTAATGTTGTAATTAGTAATACTGTATGATTGCGATTGACAATTGTCCTTTTATTGTCTTTATTTTTATGTCTTAGTTTAGCAGGGACAGATTGTAAGACTAGGCGTGAGCCTAAAATCTCCATCCTTGAGTAATAAAGTTCGTTCGTTCTCTCTCTCTCTCTCTCTCTCTCTCTCTCTCTCTCTCTCTCTCTCTCTCTCTCTCTCTCTCTCTCTCTCTCTCTCTCTCTCTCTCTCTCTCTCTCTCTCTCTCTCTCTCTCTCTCTCTCTCTCTGAATGCAGGCTGGTTGTAGACAATACTTTACAATGGAAAATAAATCTGATCATATCTAAATTATTATGTCTGATTTGTTTTCTCATCAACCCCTCACGCCATTGTCATGTGATGTCTACATTTACATGACAAGTATGCAATATATTTGCGTGTCTGTTTGTATCTGTATCTCCCTATCTCTCTCGTTTTCCCCTTGGGGTCTCCCTCTGAAAGCAGAATACGAAAAGAATCAGAGAAAAGAAGAAGACATACGAAAGAACAGAAAGGAGAACAACAGATGTGACGACTCACGAACCAAAACAAACGGACAGAGGAGTGTGTGTGTGTGTGTATGTGTGTGTGTGTGTGTTTGCGCGCGCGCGTGCATGCTTTCATGTGTTTATGTGCGTGTGTACGTGTATCAAAATTCGCATTGAAGTAAGGTAAGGTACGTACTATGTAGCCCTGTGGCTCGCCGCCTTTGTTCATGTTTCATTCAATTTGATAACAGCCCGAAAAAAAGATAATAAGGACACAGATAGTATGCACCTAGAGCACAGCTAGAGTCGACTGATACTGTTTACACAGGCTGCTGTGTTGCAATGATGACAACGGTTTTATCTGACCCCTGCCGACACATTGACTTGTCTCTTCTGATACATGCTGGCTTCTTGCTTTTATTTTAATGTTGTATTTAAAGGTACCTTCCTTTTCCGAAACAACCACCACCACAACCAAATTAAGATTTTTCGTTCTTTGCAAATATACTTCGAAAATCCTTTTTTCAGAACAAAAAAATCATGTTTTCAAGAAAAGTAAAGCAATATCAAATCTGGAGGTTCAGAAGCCAGCTACTACATTGTTTATCCTGACAACCAAATATCAAAAACAACATACTAGAGGTGTTGTCAACATTGTGTACACAATTTTAGGAAATGTTGACACCTTTTAAAACCTGTATTTGATTATATCATTAATTTTCTGCACATATTTTACAGTTAAAAACACTTTATAACAAATTCCATGAAAAAGAGCATTCAATTTCACACAGGTATACCAATTTTCATAAAGAAAATAGACAATTGTAACTATTTGTGATTTGATAACGATGTTGCACGATGATTTGGGTAAGGGAAAGTCGCCAATCCCGGAACAGTCGGCTAACTTGGAACACCTCAATATGCGGTCAACGGGAAACAATTCATGAAATTTTTTTTAGCAGAAATGTCTAGTGACCCCTCCCGATGTTATTGCAAAAAGAAAAATGGCAACTGCGGCAAAACCAAAGAAGAGGTACGTTTTTTTTTAACTTTTCTCCCTTCTTCTTCTTATTTCTATTGTCTAGAATTCGTTTTATTACTCTTTATCTATATACGTTCACATAAAATGTTGATTGCTATTACAAACCTACATCAATGTGTTACACTATGAACGGGGAAAAAAGATTGGAAACGTCACATGTATCCTACAGCTAAAGTCGAAATCCATGCAGCGCAGGTGCCATGCGGCTATGCTGGAACACATGTAGAGGCAAACATGGAACAGTGTTCCAGCTTTGACGCATTCTGTTCCATCTTACCCTCATCAAACGATAAAGTGAACACTGGTGTTTTTAGTCCGTGGCAGGCTAATTGCCCCCTGGATAATTGTTCCCCGACAACTGCCCCCCCCCCCCCTCCGGACAATTGCCCTACTAGGACAATTGCCCCCCGGACACCTGCCCCCCACCGAGGGAGGACAACTGCCCCCCGGACACCTGCCCCCCAATTTTTTTCTCACCACTCTTCGTGCAAGTTTTTGCAAAAGCCGTTCACTTCAATAAGAGTGTGTGTGTGTGTGTGTGTGTGTGTGTGTGTGTGTGTGTGTGTGTGTGTGTGTGTGTGTGTGTGTGTGTTTGTGTGTGTGTGTGTGTGTGTGTGTGTGTGTGTGTGTGTGTGTGTGTGCGTGTTTGCTGGTGTAAATGCGGGCGTAAGTGTGGGCGTGCAAGTGTCTGTGTCGGTTTGTCTGTGTGTATGTCTGTCAGTTTGTCTTTGTCTGGGTGTTTACAGTATTTATGTGTATGTGTCTATATGTGTGTGACTGTGTGTGTATATATGTGTGTGTGTGTGTGTGTGTGTTTGCGCGCGCGCGCGCGTGTGTGTGTGTGTGTATGTGTGTGTGTGTGTGTGTGTATTCAAACCAGGAAGCATTATATAGATATCGTTGAGAAAACAACTTATAGACTTCCATTACCTATGAATACCCTCTAGACAACAATACAACACTTGATAACTCGCTAAACATACAGACAAGAATGGGGGGCAATTCATTGTCACGGGGGGCAATTGTCCTAGGCGGAAAATGTCCAGGGGGCAGTACTGTTGTCCGGGGGGCAGTACTGTTGTCCGGGGGGGGGGGGGGGGGAGGGGGGCAGTTGTCCGGGGGGCATTTAGCATAGAACCGTTTTAGTCACGTACTCAATTCTCTTTTCAGTTTTATTGTATTTTTTTCCTTCTATACCTTTTATTGAATGGTTGATTGATTTGTTTTACAGTATTTTGGGACCCGGACGGTGGCTACCCGAAGAAATGGGCTGCGCGTTGTCGGCTGTCAGAAACGGGGAAATGGGTTTGCGTTGCGCATCAAGAACATTTGGTGTTCCTGTCACGACTTTTATGCTGCGAAATATCTTGGTACTGCTTCTTGTGTGGCACCAACACCCCTTTGAACATTATACAGTGCCAGCAGTATACACACGGCATTGATCACACGAGGACTGCACTGAAAGTAGAAAACAAAAGGACATTGAGTGAAAAATCGTTTCTTAGCTTCTTTTTTCATGTTTTACAAAAACAGTTTTTTTTATCCGATTTGTTTAGACCTAGCCCTTATTTATATTTTTTTCACATTTGAGGCATTAATTGTTATCAAATTTACTATTTCTTTGGTAAAAATCCAATGTTATGTGGAAAAACAGACATTTAAATAAGATGGCTAAATCAAAATGTTATGACGTATGAATTTATCTTGTGTGTGTGGCAATGTGTAATTGTGTGCGTGTGATTGAGAGTGTGTGGGTGTATATAATGTGTGTAACACACAGACAGAGCTAGAAAGAGAGTCAGTGTGTTTTTGCATGTGTTCCGAGTTTGACAACACAGTGTTCCACTTTACACACCCATGCGTCCAACCTGGAACAAATGCAGAAATTTTTATAATGGTCAGTTTGATGAGTTGTGTGACTTTTATTTTATCTTATGTTGTTCGTTTGTTTACTGATAGAGTCTAGTATGTGACAATATAAAAAACGCTTTGCAATAATAATTTTTTTGTCTGGTACGGCTGTTTCTCCTTAACTGTTCCAGGTTTAGCGACATTCCCATAGATATGCGCCCCGATGCGCACATGATCATTAATCATAATCCACGCCCATGTGTTAAACACCACCAAACCCCTGCAGCCTAGTATTCGCATGGAACATCAAACCTGCAGCATTGATTTCGTGGGAGTCTGAGTTCGCATCAACTAGAAAACATTTGATGTTCGGGCACACAGACACACACATACACAAAATACAAAACAATAAAATACAATACAATTTACACTCACGCACGTACGCTGACTCACACACACACACACACACACACACACACACACACACACGCGCGCGCGCACGCACGCACGTAAGCACGCACGCACGCAAACACTGACACACACACACTTACACACACACACACACACACTGACACACACACACACTCACACACACTATTACTGATTCCACACCATCACAACCCAAACTACCACCACCACCAACAACAACATACTATCAAAAATGATGTCTATTCTTGTTCAGGATTTTTATTTTTATTTTGGTCGCTCAATTTATGACGCAGGAACCTTACAATTAGTTAGAATCGTAGCCTACTACGCTGTCACAAACAGCTTACCATCCAAATATATGTAACCGAGTGCCAAATGTAACCTACCCTGATCACGGAGTCAAATAATACAGAGTGCCCCTTTCTCGCCAAGCTCAAACAATCAAAACAAACTGACACAGGTTAAATTACCAGGTTCTTTATTATTTCCATATGATGGTGCGGGGAAATGTGTGGGAAAGCGGGGGTTTACCTTCAATACAAAACTTCCAATGTATTACTCTCTAAAACTAGAACAACCCCAAACAACACTCTAAATCCTTTACTCTAAAGCTATGCTCTAGATTCCCACTCTAGAACTATGCTTTAAAACAATACTTTAAATCCTTCCTCCAAACTACACTCCAGAACTCTACTCTAAATCCTCATTCTCAACTTTAGTCCCAAAAAATCAAAAGACACAATAAAACTCTAATCTAAAACAAACGAAGTCTAAAAAAACAACCTAAAAACAATTCCCCAAAAAAACAATCTAACGAAACCTAACTGAACCCCTCAAACGAAACCTAACTGCACCCCTCTAACGAAATCTAACTGAACCCCTCTAACGAAATCTAACTGAACCCCTTTAACGAAACCTAACTGAACCCCTCCAACGAAACCTAACTGAACCTCTCTAACGAAACCTAACTGAACCCCTCTAACGAAACCTAACTGAACCCCTCTAACGAAACCTAACTGAACCCCTCTAACGAAACCTAACTGAACCCCTCTAACGAAACCTAGCTGAACCCCTCTAACGAAATCTAACTGCACCCCTCTAACGAAACCTAACTGCACCCTTCTAACAAAATCTAACTGCACCCCTCTAACAAAATCTAACTGCACCCCTCTAACGAAACCCCGTCGCACATTCCGCCATTCTGTAAATCACAGAATGCACGTCATAAGCATACATAAACAACTCAACAATTTCAACCACCACAAACTAAATCCTTTAACAACAACAAAACACATCATTCCTTCCAAATAACATGCCTACAATACAGTTCTCTCAAACACTCAAACGGTTTTCTAAAACATTCAATAAACAAAAGTTTTCCCGAACATTTAACTCACAAAACAATCTATTTGAACATTCAAATAAATCCTCCCAAAGCAGGTCACAACCTGCATACTTTAACGCTGTTTTACCCATTATATAAAAAGAATAGCATATGAATAACATACCCGTCTCAGAAAAGTCACATCACTGTTCCCTTTCTGCTCGTAGCAAACCTGCCACGCGACCGCTCACTGGACACGTCTGTTCTGTTCGAAGCCCCAGCGAAAAGTGAATACCCCAACCCACAACATCCCGCGTGCCTACGTCACAAGGTTAAAACAAATTCAACTCAGAGGGGTGTCGGGTACCAAAAAGCGATCATTTTACCTATGCAAATTAAAGGATCGGCTCTTCTGCCAGACCATTTCAATACAGACAAAACACAGTCTCGGAAACCTTAGTGGATCCCCGATAGTACAGGTTTGAATCCTCGATAGCACAGAGGTACCACGAGTTCACGAGTTCAAACGGATGCACAAAAGTACATGTGTACCGTAACTGTCGTTCAGCCACAAGCTCACATATATGACACTAGATGATTACCCGCTTCGCCGGGTACCGGCTTCGCCGGGAAGAAGTAGAGCCGTGAGTGGCGCACCGTACGCCGGCTTCGCCGGGTGAGTGGCGCACCGTACGCGATTGACGCCACACGAAGGAAGGGAGATAAACGCGCAAAACACTGGAGAAGATAAGGAAGAGTTACTGGGAATGGATGTACAGAAAAAAACATAAAAACCAAAATCGGTTCAGCGCTGCGCGCTGAGAGCACGTGTTGAAAATTTTCATCGACCAGATTGTGTCCGGGGTCTACTTGAATATGCCCACCAAATTTGAAGCAGATCCATCAAGAATTTTGGCCGTGCATGGCGAACACACAGACAGACAGACAGACAGACAGACACAAGCCGTATATAGATATAGATGGAACCCGTCGCGATATAACCTTCGTGGTTGAAAACGACGTTAAACACCAAATAAAGAAAGAAAGATATAGATGGAAAGGCTGTGTCTGTTCGTGTACATAAGCTGTCATGAAAGACTGTGAGACTATGCGTAATGCTCATTGGGTTGTACCAGTCTGTGGTCTGCAAAGCACTACCCAAATCCGGCAAAGAAATCAGAGCAATATTCATGCAAGAGAAAGTACTGATGCATGTAGGTAATCTTGCTGTGTAAAATCGGCCTGAGATAACAACACTGTTGATTGAGTCCACACTAGAGCATTGATGAAATTGAATGTTAGCACATCACCAGATAATGTCCCTGATAGGTTTGGATATATGTGCTGACATGGATAATTATCAGTGAGTGAGTGAGTGAATGAATGAGTGAGTGAGAGAGGTGATTAGTTTGTGTGTGTGTGTGTGTGTGTGTGTGTGTGTGTATGTGTGTGTATGTGTGTGTATGTGTGTGTGTGTTGTGTGTGTGTGTACATGTGTGTCCATGTGTGTACATGTGTGTGTGTGTGTGTGTGTGTGTGTGTGTGTGTGTGTGTGTGTGTGTATGTCTGTGTGTCTGTGTGTATGTGACTACTCGTTTTCTGAAACCGATGTAGCGCACCTATTATAATTCAAACCGCTGCTGCAATGCGAACCGTCAATCAACAATCACAATACGTTCACTGTAGATGTTGTTGATCAGAGTTCACGGCAGATGTTTTTAAGTATCCGGTCTGTGACAGAAACTATTGTCTAATTTGGAACAAGGCACTGCATGGGAGAAGGACGAGAGCAAAGGAAAGTTGGTGTTCCGTGTCATTGTTCGTTTCTGGTGAGAACGTGTTCATTGTTATCTTGTAATCATATTATTTGTAGAGTTCAGAGTTTGTAGAGTTCAGAGCTTGTAGAGTTCAGAGTTTGTAGAGTTCAGAGCTTGTAGAGTTCAGCTTTTGCAGAGTACAGAGTTTGAACAATTCAGAGTGTAGAGTTCAGAGCTTGTAGAGTTCAGAAGTTGTAGAGTTCAGAGTTTGTAGAGTTCAGAGACTGTAGATTTCACCAGCGAACCTTCACCAGCGACTGTGAGTGACGACCGAGTCTGGGAGGATGGCCGAGGCGCGACGGACCATCACAACGCGCCGACGACGATAAAAGAGGCCAGAGACGACAGCGACGACGACGACGAAGACGATGACCCCACCGGCAACCCCAGCGTACCTCCCCGAGGTCCAGTAGCAGCTGTCTTCATCGCTGCCGTCGCCGCAGTCGTCGTCCCCGTCACAAACATAGGAGTTAAGCACGCACAAACCGTTGTCGCAGAGAAAACCGGAGCAGCTGGAAGACATGACTTTGATCACGGTGAACGTAAGGCCGTTCACGCCACAATTATTTCCCTTGACTCGCACGAACAGCTGCCCCGAGTTGTCGGACGTGAACCTGAGCGAGAAGGGTAAGAGACGGTCGATGTTGCCGTGGCTTATGCTGGGACTGAAGATGGACCTCCCTGTGAGGACGTTGACCTGACACTCCATGTCGTCCAGGCTCTGTCCACTCACCGTCAGTTGAACCCTGCCGGAACCGCTACGGACAAAGCCCACCAAGCATGTGCTGAGGTAGTAGTTGGTAGAGCTCTGGATGTAGAAAGTCTGGGGGTAAGATCTGGCGGAGACGGAACGCCCGCAGCTGTTGTCTAAGTAGGAAGCTGGAAAGAATTTGTTTTTTTAATTCAAATGCTAGGTGGAACGAATTTAACCTTAACATACCAGATGTAAGCTTAAAGCTTAAGATTCATCATGACAATGTTATACATTGTACATCACGTGCCGTCATTCCATACTTTCACAATAACATCCTGAAGAAGGCAGTTTGCCGAAATATTGAAAAAGAAAAATTTAACCTGGTTACTAATTTGTCCATATTTTTTCTCCAAATGCAAGCTCAAAGAATCTATTCTATACTAATCTGAAAACAAATGGGAAGAATATTATGAAATCCATAAAAGCAATTAGCAACGAATCTTGAAAATTAGTTCATGTTAGATAAACCATGAGTTTCCTTCTTTATTCGACGACGAAATCCACCGATTTGACAGCAAAACTAAGGCTTGGCCACGAGCACAAGACACACACAAGTACCAACAGGCACGGTAGTATAAGAACAAGACCACCACAAAGCAAAACAAAAGTTTTGTCTTTTGTTAAATAAAAAACAAATCTGCCCTTCTGTGCAACTGTCACGAAAATGTCATAGACCAAGAATTTGACCGTTACATAAAATTCACTTTCGTTGAAAGAATTCTCAGAAAACAGACACACACAGAAAGACTCGCTCTAGTCGGTTAATTTATCTAAACATGTTTATGTCTACGGTCATTAAAACGCTACCCAAAAAAACACCATAAACAACAACAACAACAAAACTTGAAAAAGGGATAGAGAGGAAACAAACACGATGATAGCACATTGTTTTGGTATACTCACAATATTAGGCCTTTTATTGGTTGATTGATTGTTTGATTGGTTTCTTGATTGGTTAATTAATAGTTTGATTGCTTGATTGAGTGATTGCTTGACTGATTGAGTGAGTGAGTGAGTGAGAGAGAGAGAGAGTGGGAGGGAGGGAGGGAGGGAGGGATTGAGTGAGTAAGTACGTGATGTATGGGTGGTTGGTTGGTTAATTGATAGATCCAGCTATCCAGGAAATACATTGTACTTTCACACACATGTTCCATAGTCACTAGCTGGCTAGAACGGGCTTTTCCATGATCGACAGTGAGATATACAAGTCTTGAAGATCGTATTGAAACGGCGATTCATTAAAAAAAGATGAATTTACTAATGAAGCTCCAGTGAGACTCCAACACATACCAGTTCATTTCTGCAAAATGTCGTTCCTGGTAGAAGCAAATCCGTAATCATTTAAGAATCCTATATTTCGACAAAGTGGGCAGACTGTTAACAATTAACTTCACATCTTCTGTTAAAGCTAAGCTTAAATAATAATGAATAAATAAATAAATAACAGAAGAATCAATAAATTAAAAAAACTAATGGATGGGTGGAAGGATGAGTGAGTGACTTCCACCTTTTTGACCTGATTTTCTCATATTTCTGGAGGTCTTAAAAGGGGGGGGGTTGTGACTTTATCAGTAAAGTAGGTTACAATAAAGAAGAATCGCTTACCTGCCACAAAGGTTGGGAGGAAGATAATGAGGAAAACGGCAAGAACGCGGAGTTTCATCGTTGCTAGTGGACGTTAACTTTTAAACCGCTATAATAACGCAAAAATCTGCAACTGTAAACGAACAACGCCACACAAGCAAAGACGTACTTAGATATTAAGTTATCGTTTTATAAGGCGTGAAAAAGCGATACTCTTTGCGACAATTGGCGGTCGCTAGCTGAATTGGGGTACAGGTGTTTCAACACACTCACATTATCGCCAGAGTTGAATGATAAACGGATTGCGTTGCGAAATCTGCTCCGAAATGAGAAAAAAAAGTATGTCTTCATAAGGGCGTTCGGAGTCGGTTTTTATATTTAGTCAAGTTTTGACTAAATATTTTAACATCGAGGGGGAATCGAAACGAGGGTCGTGGTGTATGTGCGTGTGTGCGTGTGTATGTGTGAGTGTGTGTGTGTGTGTAGAGCGATTCAGACTAAACTACTGGACCGATCTTTCTGAAATTTGACATGAGAGTTCCTGGGTATGAAATCCCCGAACGTTTTTTTCATTTTTTTGATACATGTCTTTGATGACGTCATATCCGGCTTTTCGTGAAAGTTGAGGCGGCACTGTCACGCCCTCATTTTTCAACCAAATTGGTTGAAATTTTGGTCAAGTAATCTTCGACGAAGCCCGGACTTCGGTATTGCATTTCAGCTTGGTGGCTTAAAAATTAATTAATGACTTTGGTCATTAAAAATCTGAAAATTGTAAAAAAAAATAAAAATTTATAAAACGATCCAAATTTACGTTTATCGTATTCTCCATCATTTGCTGATTCCAAAAACATATAAATATGTTATATTCGGATTAAAAACAAGCTCTGAAAATTAAATATATAAAAATTATTATCAAATTTAAATTGTCCAAATCAATTTAAAAACACTTTCATCTTATTCCTTGTCGGTTCCTGATTCCAAAAACATATAGATATGATATGTTTGGATTAAAAACACGCTCAGAAAG
>NC_090250.1:54961529-54979029 GCF_037325665.1 Littorina saxatilis | reverse complement strand
TATGAAATGGATATAGATTTGTCCTATCTTTGTATAGAATGGGAATAGATTTGTCCTATCTGTGTAATTAATGGGAATAGATTTGTCCTATCTGTGTATTAAATGGCAATATATTTGTCCTATCTGTATATGGAATGGATATAGATGTGTCCTATCTTTGCATGGAATGGGAATACATTTGTCCTGTCTTTGTATGGAATGCGAATAGATTTGTCCTATCTTTGTATGGAATGGGAATACATTAGTCCTATCTTTGTATGGAATAGGAATACATGTGTCCTATCTTTGTATGGAATGGGAATAGATTTGTCCTATCTTTGTATGGAATGGGAATACATTTGTCCTGTCTTTGTATGGAATGGGAATACATTTGTCCTGTCTTTGTATGGAATGGGAATACATTTTCCTGTCTTTGTATGGAATGGGAATACATTTGTCCTGTCTTTGTATGGAATGGGAATACATTTGTCCTGTCTTTGTATGGAATGGGAATAGATTTGTCCTATCTTTGTATGGATTGGGAATACATTTGTCCTGTCTTTGTATGGAATAGGACCATCCTTTCATCTGTACACACACCAAATACCAACATCCTTTCATCTGTACACACACCAAATACCAACATCCTTTCATCTGTACACACACCAAATACCAACATCCTTTCATCTGTACACACACCAAATACAAACATCCTTTCATCTGTACACACACCAAATACAAACATCCTTTCATCTGTACACACACCAAATACAAACATCCTTTCATCTGTACACACACCAAATACCAACATCCTTTCATCTGTACACACACCAAATACCAACATCCTTTCATCTGTACACACACCAAATACCAACATCCTTTCTTCTGTACACACACCAAATACCAACATCCTTTCTTCTGTACACACACCAAATACCAACATCCTTTCATCTGTACACACACCAAATACCAACATCCTTTCATCTGTACACACACCAAATACAAACATCCTTTCATCTGTACACACACCAAATACCAACATCCTTTCTTCTGTACACACACCAAATACCAACATCCTTTCTTCTGTACACACACCAAATACCAACATCCTTTCATCTGTACACACACCAAATACCAACATCCTTTCATCTGTACACACACCAAATACAAACATCCTTTCATCTGTACACACACCAAATACCAACATCCTTTCTTCTGTACACACACCAAATACCAACATCCTTTCTTCTGTACACACACCAAATACCAACATCCTTTCTTCTGTACACACACCAAATACCAACATCCTTTCTTCTGTACACACACCAAATACCAACATCCTTTCATCTGTACACACACCAAATACCAACATCCTTTCATCTGTACACACACCAAATACCAACATCCTTTCATCTGTACACACACCAAATACCAACATCCTTTCATCTGTACACACACCAAATACCAACATCCTTTCATCTGTACACACACCAAATACCAACATCCTTTCATCTGTACACACACCAAATACCAACATCCTTTCATCTGTACACACACCAAATACCAACATCCTTTCATCTGTACACACACCAAATACCAACATCCTTTCATCTGTACACACACCAAATACCAACATCCTTTCATCTGTACACACACCAAATACCAACATCCTTTCATCTGTACACACACCAAATACCAACATCCTTTCATCTGTACACACACCAAATACCAACATCCTTTCATCTGTACACACACCAAATACCAACATCCTTTCATCTGTACACACACCAAATACCAACATCCTTTCATCTGTACACACACCAAATACCAACATCCTTTCATCTGTACACACACCAAATACCAACATCCTTTCATCTGTACACACACCAAATACCAACATCCTTTCATCTGTACACACACCAAATACCAACATCCTTTCATCTGTACACACACCAAATACCAACATCCTTTCATCTGTACACACACCAAATACCAACATCCTTTCATCTGTACACACACCAAATACCAACATCCTTTCATCTGTACACACACCAAATACCAACATCCTTTCATCTGTACACACACCAAATACCAACATCCTTTCATCTGTACACACACCAAATACCAACATCCTTTCATCTGTACACACACCAAATACCAACATCCTTTCATCTGTACACACACCAAATACCAACATCCTTTCATCTGTACACACACCAAATACCAACATCCTTTCATCTGTACACACACCAAATACCAACATCCTTTCATCTGTACACACACCAAATACCAACATCCTTTCATCTGTACACACACCAAATACCAACATCCTTTCATCTGTACACACACCAAATACCAACATCCTTTCATCTGTACACACACCAAATACCAACATCCTTTCATCTGTACACACACCAAATACCAACATCCTTTCATCTGTACACACACCAAATACCAACATCCTTTCATCTGTACACACACCAAATACCAACATCCTTTCATCTGTACACACACCAAATACCAACATCCTTTCATCTGTACACACACCAAATACCAACATCCTTTCATCTGTACACACACCAAATACCAACATCCTCATTGCTTCTTTTGCAGAGTAAAGATTTCTTGATGAACTCATTTTGTGAGAGACACCAAAGCCAGTTCCCAAAATGAATACACCCACAAACAAATCACATTTTCACAGAATGCAGCCAGGCTGTTGCCCCGCTCTCCACAGAATGCAGCCAGGCTGTTGCCCCGCTCTCCACAGAATGCAGCCAGGTTGTTGATTTTCGGTACGTGTTTAAGTGGAAGGATGCTCCTTATTGCATGTAATAGGCTGAACATGTCTATGGCCGTTTACCTCACAGGGCACTCACGGAGGAAGGTGCATCTAAAACTGATCTTACCGGTTGTTCTGGAGATGATCCAGACGATTGCACGTGCCTGATGACAGGCAACAGACTGGTGCCCTCAGTACACACGGGCACGTGACGAGATTGCGTCGGGCACGTTTTGGGCACAGGCAGCCCGGAGAGCTCCGTCAAGGTGGCGAAAAGATCCACGGCTTCCACCAGAGCGTCACTGTGGCTGTGCGTGGCGTTGGAGATCCGGTCTGCCGCCTGGGGAGAGGTTTTTTCAATTTGTTTTCCATTTTTCACACACAGAAATCAAACACACACACACACACACACACACACACACACACACACACAGACACACACACACACACACAAACACACATACACACACACATACGCACTATACCTGCCCTATGCCGGCCGGCACGGTGAGAGGGTCGATGAAGTGAAAGCGGTGGTTGGATGACGTCACGCCAGGAATGTAGATGGTAAAGGGAATGCGCACCGCTATCTCAAAGTTGGTGTGCTTACTCCACTCAGCATTCTCACCCAGTTGCCAGCCTGTTGGTCAACATCAAATAATACAAAGATCTAGATGTGGGACTTTTCAGCACGTGCACGGGAACCTGTACGGGTAACGTCATCAAATCTAGTTTTTACGTCACGCGGATGCCAAGATCTACACGTCTTGGTGGGAGCAAAACAACGAATTATTTAGAACACTGAAGAAAAAAAGTGAGTTACGGGTGACGTCATATCTACACATACGCGAACAGTCCTCCGTTTCTTACAGGCGAATATAGGCGACATTGGCGCGTGGGGCGAGGAAGTACCGTTTCTTGGGCACATCTCGCCGCGCATCTCGTGGGGATATCATACTCAGAAACTCTCATGCAAAGTTTCATGGTAGTTATCTCTGAATCGCTGTACACACACACACACACACACACACACACACACACACACACACACACACACACACACACATATATATATATATATATACATACATACATACATACATACATACATACATACATACATACATACATACATACATACATACATACATATATACAAACATACATACATACATCCACATACATACATACATACATACATACACCACGACCCTCATCTCGATTCCCCCCCTATGTTAAAACTTGACTAAATGTGAAAAGACTGTTGGTATGTACTTTATAGAGTAAAGACACCATGCAACTATATTTGTGTCATGCCTTTGGCAGATCAGTTTCGCTTCTCTCACGAAAACAAGTTACATGCTGTAACATAATGAAATTATGCTCCATCTCTCACGAAAACAAGTTTCATGCTGTAACATAATGAAATTATGAAGTAACATTCTCCATCTCTCACGAAAACAAGTTACATGCTGTAACATAATGAAATTATGAAGTAACATTCTCCATCTCTGCTTTCACCGACTCACCATGGTCACCAATGAAGGCGATGACAGTGTTGTTGGTCAGTCCAGACTGGTCAAGGGCGGCCAGGACACGGCCCAGTTCTGCGTCAGTGTAACTTACAGCGGCTGAGTAGCCCTGCCGAAGCTTCAGCTGGTCGGACGTAACAAAAAAGCTAGGATCAGAACCTACGATCATTATGTCCCAATCTACCTTCACCTGGCAACGATTTCGAATCACCAGATTTGTCTTTGTTTAAGCAGGTTCTTAACCGACAGTTTTACGGTACTTGCTGTTCCTTTTATTGCTTTATACAACACACAATCTTTATCCCTCGTTGCCCGTCTCCTACGTGGTTCTGGATTTGCCATCGACGGCTAGATAGAACAGAGTTTTGTCAACTCAGAGTGATTTTTAAAGTCGACATCCAATGTCGCCATTCCATTGTTGCATCCTGGTTGTTGACTTCGGTGATATTCGATGCATCAAAAGAATGGCCTTAGATGCACTCCTGCCACTTTAGGAGAGCTGTCGCTGACAAGGTCTAATCGTATGGCAATCCGAATGGTGCAAAAGTCCCTTTTAGCTCTTGATGTCTAAATAACACATTATTTAGCTAAATAACGCGTTATTTAGCTAAACAATGCTTTATTTAGCTATATCATGCATTATTTAGCTAAATAATGCATTGTTTAAATTAAACAATGCATTATTTACAGATACAGAAAAAAGAGAGCCCAGAGCACTAAATAATGCATTGTTTAGCATAAATAAGAGATTGTGTTTGTAAATAACTCATTATTTATAAATAATTACGCGTTTTCTCTAAACAATATATTATATGTAAATAAAGTGTTATTTGTCTAAATAAAATATTATTTAGATAAATAAAATATTATTTATCTAAATAAAATATTATTTAGACAAATAAAATATTATATGTAAATAAAATATTATTTAGATAAATAAAATATTATTTATCTAAATAAAATATTATTTAGATAAATAAAATATTATTTAGATAAATAATTTATTATTTAGATAAATAATTTATTATTTATCTAAATAATTTATTATTTACTGTTTTTGCCTTGAAATAGTATTATTACACTAAATAATGCTTTATATAGCTATATAATAGGTTTCCGCTATATAATTCATGATTTGGTAAATAATACATTTTATACAACTCCTGCAATGCAACCGAGGGGTGGATTAAATCTAGTTGATTATTTTTAGACAAGTGAGAAATTAGAACGAACTACTTTGATTAAACCCAAAAATCACACGTGGATTATTCGAAGTAAGAATAAAGAGGGCTAAAAAATAATCAACACTAGAATTTATTTTTAGAACATTTGAAACCCAGACGATTGGACCCTGTTGCGGAAGAATACGTACAACGTTGACTCAAAACTGTAACAACAATGGCTGACGTGTATGCCTAGTCGACAGACAATGCCATTTGCTTTGTGTGTGTTTTTGTTGTTGCTTTCTGTACATGACATACATTACGTGGAAAATCCAGTTCTTTAACAGGCAACAAACCTTGCAAATTTCCAGAAGCTGCAATCTGAAGCGACCTATCTCTGATTCTAGCAGACGATCTCTCCAATGTTTAACACAAAATCAGCAAACTCTCCTGTCACATAGAACGTCCATTATATAGTGCAATGTTGAAATGAAGTTACCGGTCTGAAACATTTAGTCGTTTCTTCTGAGACAATCCTTGTTCTCTTATCTACAGATTTACCGCAGTCTTCACCACGCGAATTCACAACAGTCAGACTTTCGAACATGTATACAATCTACGTAGGCAAGTATGATACGTCATGACGTCATAGGATTCCTAGCATATTGACGTAATGCTAAACATCCGGTTATCCCGAGTTTTCTCCGTAATACATGTCCGTGGGTTTTTCAATGTTCGGTTATTTCCGTGGCTTCATGCGGAAAGGGAACCGTCGTCTGCAATCAACGACATGGACCATTCTGGTCCTTGCTGCTGACAAAAACATGATTATCCTACATACGTGAGAGAGATACCCGTGAGATAAAAATCGTTCAAATCACACGTGTGTATATCATGTAAATGAGGTCAACCGGAAGGTCAAGCTATGTAAATTAGTAGTACATGGGATCAACCGGAATGTCAAGCTAAATTATTTTACACATTCATGAAGAACTACTTTTGCAACAAAATGGCAACTGTCACGAAAACCGATTTGTCAACACTGAACGAATTTTTGAGTGATGAGCTGTTCGAAGACATGTTTGGTGATGAAGCGAATGACAAAGTCGATGAAGAAAAGAGTGAGTCATCCATGATTTATGATTTTTCTCCAATAGACTCATTCGTTCAGACAAACAAGAACAAGAACACTCTCCGAAAAACGGTTTACGATATACGTCGCCTATCGACGTTTATGGCGAAACACGGGGACATAAGAAACATTAGGCGTGATTAGCACCATCCAACCACAAGAATTATGCACAATTCTCTGCTCTTTTTTCATGAGTTTGAAAAAACCGGATGGCAAAGAGTATAAACCATCCACGCTGAGGGGCCTTCTTAGCAGTATCCATCGACAGTTGAAGTCTAAAAAGTTTCTACTGTACATCCGTTAACTGAGAGAAGTCGTGAAGACAAAGCAGAAGATTGTTAAACAGGAAGGTTAATTGTGGCAACTTACCTAACAGGGGTCAACCGCTGAAACATGAAGATGTTGACAAGCTGTGGCAGACAAAACAGCTCCGAGTCGCAGATCCAGAAGCAATCCTGAATACTCTGTGGTGGCAAAACACAGTCAACTTTGATCTGGGCAGCCGAGCGTGACTCCTCACAGGCACATGCAGTGGGGAGACGTGTCCTTACATGAAGACAGTAATGGCAGAGAATATCTCCAATTTTGCGAAAGACAATCCAAAACATGCCAGGGCGACAATCCAAAGTCTGTGCGTGATGTCTGTCCGAAAGCTTGGGCGTCGAACGATGAGCGCTGCCCTGTCGCAGTTTACAAAACATACGCAGCTCTCCGACCAAAAGGTTACTCCGAGACAAGTTCCCCCTTCTATTGTGCAACAAACACAAAAGTTGCATCTGAAGAATTTCCATGGTTCAAGCGCCAACCTGTCGGCGTCAACAAGTTGTCAGCAACCATGAAAAACATGTGCAGAAAAGCTGGGATCATCAACACGAGGTAGATCTACACCAACCACTCTGCACGCAAGTTCCTAGTGCAGAAACTTTCCGAGAATAACGTTCCTCCGACCAAAATAATGCAGCTATCTTGGCACAAAAACGTCCAGAGTATTAACAATTACAGCAGCATTTCTCAAGAGGAACACCGTGGCTTCAGTGTGATACTAAACGGCACTGCACCGGTCTCGGAGCTGTCGCCAGTGTCGGCAGACGACACATTGGTTTCGCCCGCATCGGCCACTTCAACTCCAGCCATCTCCACTGCCACTGCCTCAATCACATCCCAGCAAACGCTAACAACACTGTTTGCAGGGCCTGTGCACGTTGGTACCATCAACATCAACAAATATTTGTGCAGTCACCAAACCGAGAAGTGACCATCTGAAAGCTGTCGACTCGCCTGGCTCCGACTTGACTGTCATCCTATCGCGGAAGGATATGCTTTGCTGTTGTTGTTCCATTTGGTTTCTTTTATCCTGTGGCCACTGCTTTTCTTTTTATCTGGTATATTTTGAAGTGACCATGATTTCGTTCTTCGAATTTATTTCATCAATGTTCAATATTAAACTTAACAGTGTTAACAAAGGCGAACTACTTTGTCCTAGTTTGAGAGTGTGTGTCATGGCGGAGGAATGAATGTCAAATTGAGTAAAGTGGTTTGAAGTTCTAAAGCGGGTTGATCCAAAGGCAATAGCGCTGTCGGTGACTTTTAGTTAGATCTGGCACAGAAGTATATAATGTAGGATAAACAGAATACTACATGGCTTGCTGTGTCGTACCAGATTTACACTCGTTGCTTTTTCAAATAGTGAACAGCTCGCTTTCGCTCGCAGTTCACTATTTAAAAAAACAACTCGTGTAAATCTGGTACGACACAGCAAGCCATGTAGTATTCTCTATTTTTAACACAGAATGTAATGTCAGAATAGCTATATAAACGCTATTGTGTTTTAATCGTAGCAATGGGGTCCGATATTTAGACGAGACAAGTATAATGCCGACGAGTCGGAGACTAAGAATAAAGTAAAAGAATAGGGACTATTTGAATGACGCGCATTTGACACTCTGAGTGATTAGGCTGAAATGAAATTGCCTACAAAATGTCGTCTGCATGACTGCATGTTCGACCCGTGTTGGTCGTTGTATAAATAGCTTAAACAATGACAACTCGTTGATTACTGGAAAATAAACCACTCGTGGGTATTTGCAGCCGCTTGGTAATTCACTCGTGTGCTCCGCACACTCGTGAATTACCAAGCGGCTGCAAATACCCACTCGTGGTTTATTTTCCAGTAATCAACTCGTGGTCATTGTTTAAGCTCTATATATACCGTAAATAAAATATTATATACCGTAAACAATTCATTGTTTAGCGCATCGCGAAGCCGTTTTTTCTCTTGTTGTTTTTTTCCACGTGTTTCCGTGGATCCACGAGAGCTCTGTTGATTCTCAAACTGACCAATCAGACAACTAGCATCTGTACACTAATTAAAGTTCCATTGTTGAGTGTGACGAAAACTCGTGGTGACGATTTTAAAACATGTTGGGTCACGCATGGTCCAATCTTACATGGTCCAATCTTACATGGTCCAACCTTACATGGTCCAACCTTACATGGTCCAATCTTACATGGTCCAATCTTACATGGTCCAACCTTACATGGTTCAACCTTACATGGTCCAATCTTACATGGTCCAATCTTGCATGGTCCAATCTTACATGGTCCAACCTTGCATGGTCCAACCTTGCATGGTCCAATCTTACATGGTCCAATCTTACATGGTCCAACCTTACATGGTCCAACCTTACATGGTCCAACCTTACATGGTCCAACCTTACATGGTCCAATCTTACATGGTCCAATCTTACATGGTCCAACCTTACATGGTCCAATCTTACATGGTCCAACCTTACATGGTCCAACCTTACATGGTCCAACCTTACATGGTCCAATCTTACATGGTCCAACCTTACATGGTCCAACCTTACATGGTCCAATCTTACATGGTCCAATCTTGCATGGTCCAATCTTGCATGGTCCAACCTTGCATGGTCCAATCTTACATGGTCCAACCTTACATGGTCCAACCTTACATGGTTCAACCTTACATGGTCCAATCTTACATGGTCCAATCTTGCATGGTCCAATCTTACATGGTCCAACCTTGCATGGTCCAACCTTACATGGTCCAATCTTACATGGTCCAACCTTACATGGTCCAACCTTACATGGTCCAATCTTACATGGTCCAATCTTGCATGGTCCAATCTTGCATGGTCCAATCTTACATGGTCCAACCTTGCATGGTCCAACCTTACATGGTCCAACCTTACATGGTCCAATCTTACATGGTCCAACCTTACATGGTCCAACCTTACATGGTCCAACCTTACATGGTCCAATCTTACATGGTCCAACCTTACATGGTCCAACCTTGCATGGTCCAATCTTACACCTTAGCTAAACAATGCTTTATTTAGCTATATCATGCATTATTTATGCTAAACAATGCATTATTTAGTGCTCTGGGCTCTATTTTTTCTGTATCTGTAAATAATGCATTGTTTAATTTAAACAATGCATTATTTAGCTAAATAATGCATGATATAGCTAAATAAAGCATTGTTTAGCTAAATAACGCGTTATTTAGCTAAATAATGTGTTATTTAGACATCAAGAGCTAAAAGGGACTTTTGCACCATTCGGATTGCCATATAATCGCGGTGTCGTTCTGTCATAGCTCTGCAATGCGTTGTGTTTAGCGAAGCAGATTTCACTCCTGTTTGATTGCCTTTGCCTTTTTAAAGATAATATGCGTGGTTCTCTTATACATAATGCAATAAATCAAAAGAAATCTCTCATAAAAATCCAACACACAAGTAAATTGTTCAGTCCCTCTACGTAAGTCTCACGCAGATCAAGCATTCAAGCCCATGAATGAATATTAGCTTCATCGGTCAACAAATTAAAAAAAAAACTAGGTGAAGCAAGCGTTCTATATGCACAGTCAACGGCACCGGAGAGATATGTGGAAAGATTATCATTGAAACTAAGACAACAAGCGACAGCAGAAGTCGCAGTTGTGCATCTAAGCCCAGTTAACTTATACATCAACATGGAATATCGCCGGAAGTCAACAACGAGGAGGCGACAATCGAAGGGTGACAGTCGATGACGACTTTTTTTGTTGTTACCCTTTTCAACTTCATGTTCGCAAAACTATGTTCTATAGTGCCGCCGGAGGTGAATTGTTCAATGTTTCAATATCCCTTGCCTTAGGTGCCAGGTGTACAGCTGTCATATACTTAAATCAATGTTTGCATCGCTTACTTCCCTTCGGTAATAGATCTTGTCTTTGGCGCGCTACCCCATCATTCTACGTGCCTTCTTTTTGATCAGCCAATGATGAATAACCAATCCGCACAAAACTTTTATCATGCCAGAGAGCTACAGAAAATACTGAGGTAAAGCAGTTAAGCTGTACCTGATAGTCTTCAGGAATGGGTCCGTATGGCATGCTGACGTTGAGTGCAATGATGTCCTCAAACTTCCTCAGTTCACCGAAAGTACTGAAGGCGATGGGGGGCATCTGTGGCGGAACAGTACGGTGAGGGGCCAGCTGGATGTTAGACAGCGGGTACAGATCTGCACACACATTATGCGGAAATACAGTAGCGGAAGTAGGGACACAAAACCATAGACACAGAGACACAGACACCGACACAGGACTGGGTGGCCGAGTGGTAACGCACTTGCGCTCGGAAGCGAGAGGTTGCGAGTTCGACCCTGGGTCAGGGCGTTAGCAATTTTCTCCCCCCTTTCCTAACCTAGGTGGTGAGTTCAAGTGCTAGTCTTTCGGATGAGACGAAAAACCGAGGTCCCTTCGTGTACACTACATTGGGGTGTGCACGTTAAAGATCCCACGATTGACAAAAGGGTCTTTCCTGGCAAAATTGTATAGGCATAGATAAAAATGTCCACCAAAATACCCGTGTGACTTGGAATAATAGGCCGTGAAAAGTAGGATATGCGCCGAAATGGCTGCGATCTGCTGGCCGATGTGAATGCGTGATGTATTGTGTAAAAAAAATTCCATCTCACACGGCATAAATAAATCCCTGCGCCTTGAATATGTGCGCGATATAAATTGCATAAAAAAAGATTTTACAAAAAAAATCCCTGCGCTTAGAACTGTACCCACGGAATACGCGCGATATAAGCCTCATATCGATTGACTGACAGCTAGGCAGGCTGTCACAAAGATACACATGTACAGCCACGACAACACTGACTGAGCGCAGACCGGATGCGGACGTGACGTCACTGTCGATACGTGTGGGGTTTGTTTTAGGCGGATGAATCAGTAATTAAAATTACAGTTACACTTATTTTGTTATTTCCTGCCTGAGTCGAGTATGGCCGATTCTCATAATTATACTCTTGGTAGGAACTGTGAAAATTCCAAGAAAAAAATCAGTTTCCAAAATGTCATTTCATTGCTTTTGTTCCTTTACACCCTATAGCATCATTATGTTGTACTTATCTTTGCAGTATGAGTTTAACATAGATCACAAAATAGCTGTTTATAAAATATTCTTTTGAGCTTGTAAACATTGTCATGTTTCATACTAGTGAGAGGCACTTGTCTTCTCTCTGAAACCATCTTGAAAACCACAAAAGATCTGTGACGATAGTGATCATAAGATGACGTATGTAATGATGTCATCATCTGATGGGAAGTTATTGTACTTTTGCACATGCGCACTGGACACCCCATGTATGATCGTCTTGAATAAAGAGCTCGAAGAAGAAGCCAAGCTTTTGTCGTGCTAACGTGATAAGACCTGACCCGGCTTTACGTTAGATAAGAGCCTCCTTGCTCACACACTAAATAGCGCCAGTCTGGCACCTGACACCTGGCACCTGACACCTGACACCTGACACCTGACACCTTTGTCAAATCTGTGAAATAAGGAGAGACATAATGTCCATTCTGCACACAAATAAGCTAGGCTGTAAATCGGCATGCGTTAAAGTGGAAAGACCAGACATTTTGTAATATAAACCCTGAACAGAACTGCACAGGTTTACTTAATAGTTTACGCCAGATGAAAGAATGGTACGTGTAAATTATGACAACATTTGGACTTCTTGGCAGCCACCGAACTGAGGATTTAACGGCGATAACATCGAACGCAGAAGAAGATGACAACATTAGACGGCTCATAAGGCCACAAAAAAATAGGTCTGTTTACGGTAACCCGACCGACCCTAGTTTTTTCGCACGACCCTAGACTTTTTTTGGCATTTGGGAAAAAAAAAAAAATCTTTGTTTTTTTGGCAAAATAATGTAAAAATAAACCAAAAAAAACATCCCGACCTACCGTCCCTATTTTTTTGGCTTATGTTACCGTAAACAGACCTTTTTTTTTTGGCCTAATAGTAATTGAGAGGATGTGCCTACCGGTGTATTCCATGGGGTAACGCCACGGCAGATGGGGCTTGCGGAACCCCACCACAAGGAAAAACGGCTTGTCGCTCTTCCGGGAATGGTTCCGGAGAAAGTCGATGCTGAAGTCTGCCACATCTGTATCCTGCAGATCGCCTAACTCTGTCACGTTCACCGGTTGTAACGTCGACTTGTGATACTGTAAAAACAAAAGATAAACAAAAAACAAAAATAAACAAACCAATACAAACATAACAAATCCAACAAAGAAAGGTTAGTTCATGAATCTATCAATCTAAAACATTGATGAACAAGAAACACATTAAAACATATAATGCAAATGAGGTCGCCGCAGTGCCGTCTCAACTATTCTTGAAGATGGCAGGAAGCCAAGGGTAATACTGGGGATTAAATAGGTATGTTTACATGTCTGAACGGTTGTGCGCAGAATTGTTCTGCCGGGGATAGGAAAAGTAAACTACGGCCCAAACTCCTTTAGGGTTCGTAACTTTTACTGATGATAGAGGACACACTACACATATTTCGCTACCATCAACAACGCACGTATGACAAGGCAAACAGTTTGGCGGTGATGTGATTAAAACGACATTTCAATTACAGAGAATACTACATGGCGTGCAGTGTCGTACCAGATTTACACGAGTTGCTTTTTTAAATATTGAAATGCGAGCGAAAGCGAGCCTTTCAGCATTTGAAAAGGCAACGAGTGAAAATCTGGTACGACACAGCAAGCCATGTAGTATTCTGTTTATCCTACATACTGTACTTCCCTGTCTTTTGCTCAAAACGTCCCGCAGTCGAGGCGCCCAAATTGAAGATGGGTCTTATGGAACCTCGATCTCTTCCAAAGCCTCGTGAATACGTGACATCAAAGCAAACATACGTCACTCCAGAAAGTAAAGCGTCAAGTGTAAGTTCTCACAATTCTTCCAGTGAAAGCAGCAAGGGTAAAAAGGTTCCTACAATGACGTTTGTCTCGGCGACATTTTCATCAAAAGCAGTGGAAAATGTGGTCCCTGCCAGACTAGTTTGACACGACCTCATTTACATGATATACCCACCAGTCAATTGAACGATATTGTTATCTCATAGGCGGTCTCTCTCACGTGTGTAGCTGATAAACCATATTACAACACTTGCTATCTACGAGTATATGAGGGAGTGAAAGAGTGGTCAGTACTGACCGCCTTAGGGTCATTCTCTGGCTGCATGTTGGGCACTCCCAGGTAGGTGGGTGCTGACCAGCTGTACAGCTCGTCGTCGTTGTTGCCTCCGCTTATACCTGCATGTCCACTGTATGGTTATTGCATCGTTATCATCATCGTCGCCGTCGTTATTGTCATAAGAATCGGTGTCGTCGTTATCATTATCATCGTCGGCGTCGTCATGTCACCATAACCATCGTCATCATCGTGTTCATCAGCATTAACAACATCATAGTCAACATCAACAACAACATCATCATCAAGATTTACAACAACATTATCTTCAACGTCTTCAACATCATCTTCAACATCAATAACAACACCAACAACATAATCATCATCAACAGCAGCAGCAGTAGCATCATTATCATGGAAAAGGAAAGACAGGAATTACACCGTAATACTGTTGTGCTCTTTGTGTACGTCTACATTGATTATTTTCTATCAATAGCAATTACTGTTGCAGGTTGGCAAAGACGTTGGCTTAGAAAGTAATTCAGCAAACGATTCTCACTGCACACAGTCAAGCTATAGATTTTAGAATGTGTAGCTTAAGGGGTTGATGGTCTTATCTCGCGTAAAAGACTGAAAAGGATCTATGACTATTTTAACGTTTACGACTGACCATCTTGCCAGGTATTGAACGCAGTCCTAGCAAAAACTTCGATTTATGTTTCATTGTCTTGTAATTGTTTGTCCGACTATTCATCACAAAGGTCATTTGGTCGATGTACATATTTTGAATGTCATTTCTTGTCAAAAATTAACCGTTTAATTGATTAACATTTGTTGTGATTTTTTTTTATTCTAGTGTTATTTTTTGTCCTCGTAAGAAGTAAGCTATCGTTAAATGGTTCCTACAAGAAGTATTATCTGGGTGCTAAAATACACCCGTTGTCCCAAACCTGGCTTGAAGACCTTGCCGGTTTGGGAACATGGCTACTGGCAATAGCGCGGCCGGAGCTTCCCAAAAGAGCGCATAGCCCACATGAGCGCGTCCATTTGAGCGCGTTTTATAGCCTATATGGGCGCGTTTCTGATGGGCCACATGCGTGCATATTTTCTCGTTTATCAGCGGATTCTCGTATCCCATAAGCGCGCTTGTCCAGTGTTCAATCATTAATTATTCTGTATACATGCATACGCTGCTCCTGTACTATGTACGCATGACTGACCTGGGTGGAAAACCTTGCCGACGCCCTGGGTGACGTAGCCGTGTTCCCTGAAGTACTGGGGCAGCGTGGTGAAGTTGCCGCCAGCAGTTCTCCAGTAGGTGTGCAGGTCCACCACACGGGTGGTGTCCGGGCGACGTCCAGTCAGGAAGGACGCCCGGCTCGGCCCACACACAGCTTGCTTTAAAATAATGAACAATGAGGTCGCCACAGTGCCGCCTTAGAGTTTCTTAAAACCCCGACATGACGCCATCACGATATTTATCAAAATGAAAAAAATGGACAGAAAAAAACGGAAGAATGTGTACGCTGACAACGGCTCGGCCCACACACCGCTTGCTGGCAAATATCAAAAATGAGTTCGCCACAGTGCCGCCTCCGAGTTTCTTAAAACCCCGACATGACGTCATCACGATATTTATCAAAATGAAAAAATGAAGAAAACAAAACCGAAAGAATGTGTACGCTGACAACGGCTCGGCCCACATACAGCTTGCTGGCAAATGATGAAAACGATGTCGCCACAGTGCCGCCTCAGAGGGTTTTTTTAAACCCCGATATGACGTCATCAGGATATTTATCAAAACAAAAAAATGGAGAAAAAAAACCGGAAGAATGTGTACGCCATCCTTCACTGCAGTGCTACGCTACTAAAACAAAACACGAATAGCCTCATACAGACATGTTTACAGAATTTAAAATGTAGTTTTAATTTACTATAGCATTTGTTTGTTCTGTTCTATCGTTTTTAATCATCCTAATCCTACTACTAAAAAGACAAAATAATGTCCTCTACATTTTCTACAGTTGTTTTGTTCGATTCTTTCGTTTATGATTATACTAATCCTATTAATAAAAAGACAAATGTCTGGTACATTTTATACCGATTTTTTTTTCTCGATTTTATCGTTTGTAATCGTACTAATCCTACTATTAAAAAAATATTTATGTCCTCTAAATTTTCCACAGATTTTTTGTTTGATTCCATCGTTTGCAATCATACTAATCATACTAATAAAAAGACAAATGTCCTCTAAAACAAAAGTCTACAGATAGTTTGTAATCATACGAATCTTTTTGAATTTTGGAACGTTGGCAGTCTATTACTGTGATTTCATACTCATCCTTGGTGTAATTCTCACCTGGACATAGGCGCGGTCAAAGCGGACACTCTGGCTGGCCAGCTGGTCAATGTTGGGAGTAACCATGTTGCTTTCGCCGTAACATCCCAGCTTGGGCCGCAGATCGTCCGCGATGAGGAAGAGGACGTTGGGCCGAGTGGTGACCGCCCTGGTCAGCCATGTGGTCAGTGGGTCCTGACTCCCAGCGGACCCGGTGGGAGGTGGGGAGGTTGGGTCATGTGTGAAGTGGATCTGTCGTTTTTCTATCAACATAGATGTATACATAAAGTTTGACGAGGGTCAACAAAACTGGGGTCACTTCGTGGGATCATCAAACCCTAGAAGTGTGCAAAGTTTCGAAAGTCTAGCTTGAACAACAGCCGAGAAAACCTCAACGTTAAGTTTGTTTTCCACGGCCGGACAGTAGCTCAGTCGGTGGAGCACTGGACTTGCGATCCCAGAGTCGAATCTTGGCCGGGACGGACATGGGTCAACTTTATGAGCAGACTCGGAGACGTTATCCATGGTCCACCCCCCCCCCCCCCCCTGTCATCACTGTGGCACGTAGAAGACCTCGGTCATTCTGCCATAAGTGCAGGTGGCTGATTACACCTAAACACGCAGACACCTGGGGAGGCATGACTCTGTTCCTGCTAGCTTTCCACTGGGAGGGAGCGACCTGAATTTCCCAGCGATGGGACAATTTAGTAATCAGAAGAGACATAGAGCACACTACGTGGCTTCCTATATAACACCAGGTTTACACGATTTTGTTATGATGTTAAAAAAACCCACTACGGATTGCTTATCTACCTCAACCTCACTGCCAGCTTCGTCGTTTAGAATTTCACTGAAACCAATTCGCTCAACTTGGCACTCATGTATCCGCGTTGACACACACACTTACATTAGATTTTTCCGATCACCCAGGTCAACCTGCTAGTGCATTATCCCCCTTCGTGTGTTCACACAAGCACAAGACCAAGTGCGCCCGGGAAAGATCCTGTAATCGATGTCAGAGTTTGGTGCTTTATAGAAACACGAAAATACCAAGCATGCATCCCC
>NC_090250.1:54949029-54956529 GCF_037325665.1 Littorina saxatilis | reverse complement strand
GTGTGTTTGTTTTGTGTGTGTGTTTGTTTTGTGTGTGTGTTTGTTTTGTGTGTGCCTGACGTCTTATCTACGTCGCACGTAGCTCTGTTTAGTTGTTAGTTATGTCGTCTGAACAAGAAAGCACCGGCACGGTTGGCCTAGTGGTAAGGCGTCCGCCCCGTGATCGGGAGGTCGTGGGTTCGAACCCCGGCCGGGTCATACCTAAGACTTTAAAATTGGCAATCTAGTGGCTGCTCCGCCTGGCGTCTGGCATTATGGGGTTAGTGCTAGGACTGGTTGGTCCGGTGTCAGAATAATGTGACTGGGTGAGACATGAAGCCTGTGCTGCGACTTCTGTCTTGTGTGTGGCGCACGTTATATGTCAAAGCAGCACCGCCCTGATATGGCCCTTCGTGGTCGGCTGGGCGTTAAGCAAACAAACAAACAAGCAAACAAACAAACGAGAAAGCTTAGGCTAAATGCTTATACATGTATCGCCGAATCGACAATTACTAAACTGCACATCGATAACAGGAAACAAAGACAAGCAGAACAAATAGCATGGAAGAAGTTTCCCTTCGCCTCCCGACTTCTAACGTCCACCACCCCCCCCCCCCTCCCCCTCCTCCGCTTTCTTGTCGTGTACACACACTCGATCATGCCACATATAACAAAATATTTCTGATGGACAAGAAAGTTCACGTATTTGCCTTGATGTCATTGACGCTGAGCATGTAGTTTGGATTCAGTTCCGCCTGACTTCTGACGTCAATGATGACGCCAGGCCCCACAAGGCGTGACGCAGGGATTTCGTCATTCGTCAAGCCGTCCCTGAAGGTGTGGAAAGGCGCGTCAGCGTGGGTCCCCCTGTGCTCGGACATGGAGAACGAGTTGTGTGCAAACCTGCAGAATGACACTCGATAGTTAGTCGTCTCAATTTACAGGCGAGAAACTGGCCTTTGATGGGGATGGTCACTGTCCAATGGCAATGAAAATGACTAAACAACATCTGGCTTGCACAGGAAGTTCTGTCTCCATGATTGATGACAACATCGATAAGCAAACAAAAACCAAAGAAACGGGAAGGCAAACAAACAAACAAACAAACAAACAAACAAACAAGCAATTTTAATTTTAATACTAATATCTGAAACAAGAGGCAAAGCCTTCAAGGCTCACGTATGTGAAACTATATGTTGTACACACACACACACACACATGAAGATGAGATTTTTTAACTTTGGAATTCTCATGCAATACATGTACAAGTAATGCATAGGAATAAATCTTAACACACACACTCACACTACATACTCGCATCACATATATTACAGCACACTTATGCACACTTTCAGTTTCAGAATTTATTCAATTACCTCTGTCAACTTCAGGAAACATTTTAAAATACGCAGACTAGACACAATGACTTCATGCACAAAGTCAATTTGTCTGGTTTTTATCAGAAGAGTTTTTGTGCTATGTATAGAACCTGTTCACCAAGTTTAGTGACGATCGGTCCGTTCATTCTTGAGATCTATATGCGAACACAAACAAACAAACAAACACATGGAGCGAATCCTATACACACCCCTATACCGGGGGTGTAAAAAAAGAAAGCACTCTAGTGGGGCCTGCGGTAACACTGGCAAGAACATATTTTACATACAAAAAGAAACACAAAACAAACATACAATAATGATCACACAACGGCGCAGATAATACAGCACGAGGTACCTGTGATGAAAGGACACCTGAACTAGCCCTAAATTGCAAGTGGCCTTTTACTTTTACAACAGGTAAATGTTTGTCAAGATCAAAGGGACTACAGAAATTGTCGTTTCATGGGGAGTGTCCATTCGTCAGAGGGGCCTCACATTGCAGGTACCATGCAATGTACAGTAACAGTAACTTACCATAAGCATTTGCTCAACCACACACACACACACACACACATTCATGTGAAAACAGCACCTTAAAGTAAAAACAGTGGATTCCCCTTTTGAAAAATTGAAGGGGGGGGGGGGTGTCCACAAAATGGGGGTTAATTTACAGAACAAGTCAGAAGATACGAAAAAAAATTCTGAGATGACACGGGATTGTGAAGAAGTCCAAATCAGGTGGTCTTAAAAAAGGGGCGGTTCCAATGCAGTGGCCTTTTAAGAGGAAGCTGAGACAAAATGTCCAATACAGTGGAACCCCCCTTCTAAGACACCCCTCTTAAAATGAAGCAAGTAAAAAAATGGGGGTAATTTTACACAGGATATGAACAGAAAGTCTGAGAAAACAAGGTCTTGGGGGGTCTTAAAAAGGGAGTTCTACTGTACCATGACTTGTAGTAGTACAGTTACCACTCCGTGTAAGTATTATCACAGAATACCATGACATTGTGCAATCTCCACCACCCCAGTGTTCAAGTAAAGTCACATTTCTCCTTGTGAAAACATCTCACAATCTCAGTCAAATCTAGCACGCTGTATTTGGTAAGAACATGCGTTGAATTTGTCACAGGCCAACATTCAAAATGCTGACTGCTTGCCAAAGCTAAAAGTCACTTTTACAAAACAAAGCTTTGTCATGTCTGAAAGTGAGACGGTGAGCCAAACATTTTTTATAAGAAATGTGCCTTTAAAATGATGGTTCATTCTTGAAAAGTCATAAAAAAGTCAAATATGGGAATCATTACACAAGAATCACACTCATTTTATCTTTTTCTAAAGACTCTTCCACACATGATACATTGCAGTGTTTTAGTGATGTGTAGTTCCTAGGCCTTGGTCTGTTTTCTATCACGTACACATACAGTGGAACACCCCTTTTAAGACTCCCTCCCTTTTAATAATCTGTTTTCTGACTTTCTGTTCATAACCTCTGTAAAGTTACCCCCAGTTTAAGACTCCCTCCTTCTAAGACCTCATTTTTTCCATTTTTGGGAGATATTACAAGGTGGGTTCAACTCACTTTTGAATCCAGGTCTAACTGACCTTTTCTTTTCTGTGTCTGGGAACAACCTGAATTTGAATGGGTTGGGTCTACCAGAATAATGAATGATTTGCCAGCACTGAAAATAATATTTTGATTAAATTTTGAAGGACGTTGGCAACTGACAAACCGCGAACTGGTGAATTATCTCCCCTAGACAGTGCCTGGTAAATTGCACACCATCTTTAGCCCTGGATCATGATCACAGGCAATGTTGAATACATTTTGAGAGGAGTTGCCAACTGAAAAACCGCTAAGTTAAGAATTACCTCCCCTTGGCAGTGCCCAAGGACGTATCACCTTAACTTACAAAATAAGATGAACTGATTTAAGTGATTCAAACTTCTAATTTTTGACAACAGAATGACAATACAGATATTGATTTGAAAACATGATACATATAGTGGGGAAAGGAAAGAAGATCATGTTATCCATGGGGTGATTTGTCCATGATCCAAGCCTTCACACCCAGAAGTCTCTCTGATGTGTCACTTGTCCTGTGGGTTACCAGCTCCACATGCAGGGAAGAATATGAAAGATTACACGGAATAGCCTTGAATTTCATCATCGTTTTCCTCACGCACAGTGTTAGGGTCAATGATAGCACAACACTTCATGCAGCATACCACAGTCCTCTCTAAATGATTCAGAAATGTCACCAATTTTGTTTGAGAGTACACTATCCGACATGTTTGGAAACCAGAGAATGGCAATGTCCACAAGGATGGAGCCTCAGCTCCAGGAGAAAATGAAGACATTTCTGTAGCAGCTGCTGTTGTTACCACTTCAGTTGTGTTGTCAGTCCAGGATTATGCCCAGCTACTTGTAGTTGTACTTCTGAACCACGCAGGCTTGCCTGGCACTGATAAGCAGCGGGTCATGAGGGGTGGGTGGGGGTGTCGAGTGTCCTGCAATTTATTCCACCCCTGCTCTGTGCTTGCTGTCATCACTCGCCACCATGTCGTCATATCCTCAGATCTGTAACCAATAGCAGACATGCATATATAGCTGATAAAATTGTTTTCAAGTTCTTCTTCTTTAATCTTGAAACTGAGTTTTGTCAGGCTTCTAGCCATTCAAACAGTTCAGCATGGGAAACCCTGAAAATGTGCAAAACGCGCCAACTGACTTAGTTTGATGGTCAGACACCACCGACTGTTCAGTATGGGAGACCCTACCAGGCACCCTGCACATTAGCTGACTCAGCTTGATGGATTATGGAAGCACGCAAGCCACCCCACCACAACACGGTATCAGTTTCTGGGGGCAGTTACTTACCTCACATAAGTGACATGACTTTATTGTTCAAATGTATTGTCATAGTACAATTATACCACTTGACAATACCTGGAGACAACTTGACTATGATATTCAATTAATCAATTTTAAAAACAAAGCAAACACCTTAAACTTATGCGAAATTGACAGTTATAATACTCACTAGCCTAAAATTACAATTACTAAACAGACCACTGATGAAGCAACAACATGAAGCAAAATGTATCAACATATTTTATTTCCAAATCACACACTCAGCATACAGCAAAGCTATTTCGACGCTCCTTTTGTGTCCTGTGGGATCTGTACAGTTAGTCACTTGCAAGGACATGAACATTCATTTGAGTGTTATGATGAAAGTACATCAAGCACAATGAACTATAAGCTCATCCAGGCATGTTGTGTGTTACTACTGTTACACCCCACAAACATCTGCAATACACTAATAAAGTCTGAAAAGTTAGAATATTAGTAATAGTATAAAGGTAGGTACTCACAAAGATGTTGCTCGTGCAGAAATCCAAAAATATGCTGAAGATCAAACTGTCAGGCTCATGATTGTCCAGGTGGCAGAAATCGAAGAGGATGATGATGCGCTGAAAATAAAAATGTAATTGTACTTTAAACTTGGTCAGGTTTGTCTGAGCGCAGGAGATGACTGTCTTTTTGTCTGAAATCGCATTCAATCTGATGTTCAAAAGAAACAATGGTTAAGCATAAACTGACAATGCAATGATGCACTGAAGTTGCGTGAAGCAATATAAAAACATTCAGTTTGCAGTCACGCTAGTTCATTTTCAGAACCACTAGCCAACTAGTGCAAATTGATTTTGACTTTCAGGGCTGCATAAACTACATTGCCAAGCACTACAAACCGTCCTAACCCAAAAGTATGGAAACAAAGTCTTGTCTGACCAATGCATGTACTAACAGTTAATTTATTAACTTGATAATTAAGTAGAAGTGCAATGCCAAGGCATATCCCCCCCCCCCCCCCCCCCCCACGAAGGACAAATCGCCCCTTTCTCTCACACAAACGCTGCCCTACACGCCACCAGGCGTGAAAGGCAGTAAGTAAGTAAGTCTCACACAAACACACAGACACCCCACACACACACACGCTCAAACCACGTCACACACAAACTCACTCACACACACATCATCCATGCACACAATGTATTATTTATAAGCGGGGGTTCTGCAAATAATCAGTTTCAAGTTTGACAATGTGGCCTTTCTTTACAAGAAACGACGCTTCGGATCAATAGTAGGTATCAATAAAATCGATCACACTCAGAACAGCAAATATTCCAAGTTAAAAAAAAGCAGAAAAATCGGGCAGCACCCCCCTGACTGGAAACTACTTTCAGAACCGAGACAAAATATTTTAAGTACCAAAATCGCACAAAAAATCGGGCAGCACCCTCGGGCCTGGAAACCACTTTCAGAACAGAGACGGAAAATATTCTAAGTACCAAAATCGCACAAAAAATTGGGCAGCACCCCCGGGCCTGGAAACTACTTTCAGAACCGAGACGAAAAATATTCTAAGTACATGTACCAAAATCGCACAAAAAATCGGGCAGCACCACCGGGCCTGGAAATCACTTTCAGAACAGAGACGGAAAATATTCTAAGTACATGTACCAAAATCGCACAAAAAATCGGGCAGCACCCCCGGGCCTGGAAACAACTTTCACAACAGACAAAAACTATTCCAAGTTCCAAAAACGCAGAAAAAGCGGGCAGCACCCCTGGGCCTGGAAACTACTTTCAGAACAGACAGAAAATATTCTAAGTTCCAAAATCGCACAAAATCGGGCAGCACCGCCGGGCCTGGAAACTACTTTCAGAACCGAGACAAAAAATATTCTAAATTCCAAAAACGCAGAAAAATCGGCTTACAATGCTAGGCCCTTGCCTGGAAACCACTTTCAGAACAGAGACGGAAAATATTCTGAGTACCAAAATCGCACAAAAAATCGGGCAGCACCCCCGGGCCTGGAAACTACTTTCAGAACAGAGACGAAAAATATTCTAAGTTCCAAAATAGCACAAAAATCGGCAGGACTCTTTCAGATATATCCGAGATGAAAAATATTCCTAGTTCCAAAATCGCAGAAAAATCGGGCGGCACCCCTAAGCCTGGAAACTACTTTTACAACAGAGACTATAAAAATATTTAAGTTATAAAATCGCAGAATAATCGGGCAGGACCCTAAGGCCTTGAAATTACTTTCAGAACAGAGACGAAAAATTATTCAAGTTCTAAAATCGCACAAAAATCAGGCAAAACTCTTAGGCCTGTAAATTACTTTCAAAACCTAGACGAAAAATATTTTAATGATGTCTGAAAAGTTAGAATATTAGTAATAGTATAAAGGTAGGTACTCACAAAGATGTTGCTCGTGCAGAAATCCAAAAATATGCTGAAGATCAAACTGTCAGGCTCATGATTGTCCAGGTGGCAGAAATCGAAGAGGATGATGATGCGCTGAAAATAAAAATGTAATTGTACTTTAAACTTGGTCAGGTTTGTCTGAGCGCAGGAGATGACTGTCTTTTTGTCTGAAATCGCATTCAATCTGATGTTCAAAAGAAACAATGGTTAAGCATAAACTGACAATGCAATGATGCACTGAAGTTGCGTGAAGCAATATAAAAACATTCAGTTTGCAGTCACGCTAGTTCATTTTCAGAACCACTAGCCAACTAGTGCAAATTGATTTTGACTTTCAGGGCTGCATAAACTACATTGCCAAGCACTACAAACCGTCCTAACCCAAAAGTATGGAAACAAAGTCTTATCTGACCAATGCATGTACTAACAGTTAATTTATTAACTTGATAATTAAGTAGAAGTGCAATGCCAAGGCATATCCCCCCCCCCCCCCCCCACGAAGGACAAATCGCCCCTTTCTCTCACACAAACACACAGACACCCCACACACACACACGCTCAAACCACGTCACACACAAACTCACTCACACACACATCATCCATGCACACAATGTATTATTTATAAGCGGGGGTTCTGCAAATAATCAGTTTCAAGTTTGACAATGTGGCCTTTCTTTACAAGAAACGACGCTTCGGATCAATAGTAGGTATCAATAAAATCGATCACACTCAGAACAGACGGAAAATATACCAAAATCAATCACTTTTCTGACTTATAAACTGGTCAAACGTGAGAAAATATTTTGGAGATACTAACACGACAAATATTACGTGTAAATGCTTTGTTTTGAGGTCGGGCGCGG
>NC_090250.1:54939029-54944029 GCF_037325665.1 Littorina saxatilis | reverse complement strand
CCAACACACGTTAAAACTGTCAGTGGCTCGCGGCGCTTGGTGGCCTTTAGTTGCAGGGCGAGAGACGGCTTCAGTGTCTGAATGTCGGCCTTTGTCTTCCCCCTTGTGTCTTTGTGAGGTCGGATGCTGACTTTTCAGCAAGGACAGAAGGCGAGTTCATTGACACAGTGAGTGAGTGAACGTTGGCATTTCTGTCTATATCTGTCTGTCTCTCTGTGAGTCTCCGTCTCTCTGTATGCCTCCGTCTCTCTCTGAGTCTCTGTCTCTCTGTGTGTCTCTGTCTCTATCTGACTCCGTGTCTGTATCTGTCTCCGTCTCTGTCTCTCTCTGGTTCTGCCAGTCTTTCTGTCTGTCTCTGTGTGTCTCTGTCTCTCTGTCTCCGTCTCTCTGTCTCTCTTTCTCCGTCTCTCTAGTGGTAACATTCTTAAAACGCTGGTGAGTTTAATTTATATTGACGAGTTCTCAAACTTATGTTGTTGTAGTAAACCAGCATTGTTGATAATGATTATGAACACCTCATAAAACTCCCTCAAGAGGAAAGCGTTGTGTTAAAAGAAAAGCTCGGGTGTATAACAGCAATCTGTTCAGGATAAAGTTGTGTTAAAAAAGTCCTGCGTGTGCACAAAATGCTCCTGTAAAGAATAAGGTTGTGTTAAATAAGCCTATGTGTGCACAAAATGCTCCTGTAAAGAATAAGGCTGTGTTAAATAAGCCTATGTGTGCACAAAATGCTCCTGTAAAGAATAAGGTTGTGTTAAATAAGCCTATGTGTGCACAAAATGCTCCTGTAAAGAATAAGGTTGTGTTAAATAAGCCTATGTGTTCACAAAAAGCTCCTGTAAAGAATAAGGTTGTGTTAAATAAGCCTATGTGTGCACAAAATGCTCCTGTAAAGAATAAGGTTGTGTTAAATAAGCATATGTGTGCACAAAATGCTCCTGTAAAGAATAAGGTTGTGTTAAATAAGCCTATGTGTTCACAAAAAGCTCCTGTAAAGAATAAGGTTGTGTTAAATAAGCCTATGTGTTCACAAAATGCTCCTGTAAAGACTAAGGTTGTGTTAAATAAGCCTATGTGTGCACAAAATGCTCCTGTAAAGAATAAGGTTGTGTTAAATAAGCCTATGTGTTCACAAAATGCTCCTGTAAAGAATAAGGTTGTGTTAAATAAGCTTATGTGTTCACAAAAAGCTCCTGTAAAGAATAAGGTTGTGTTAAATAAGCCTATGTGTGCACAAAATGCTCCTGTAAAGAATAAGGTTGTGTTAAATAAGCCTATGTGTGCACAAAATGCTCCTGTAAAGAATAAGGTTGTGTTAAATAAGCCTATGTGTGCACAAAATGCTCCTGTAAAGAATAAGGTTGTGTTAAATAAGCCTATGTGTGCACAAAATGCTCCTGTAAAGAATAAGGTTGTGCTAAATAAGCCTATGTGTGCACAAAATGCTCCTGTAAAGAATAAGGTTGTGTTAAATAAGCCTATGTGTGCACAAAATGCTCCTGTAAAGAATAAGGTTGTGTTAAATAAGCCTATGTGTGTACAAAATGCTCCTGTAAAGAATAAGGTTGTGTTAAATGAGCCTATGTGTTCACAAAAAGCTCCTTGTAAAGGATAAAGCTGTGTTAAGAAAGCCCAACGTGTGCACAAAAGCCTCCCTGTTGATGATCGAATTGTGTTTAAGAAAGCCCTACGTCACGTGCACAAAGACCTCCCTGTTGATGATCGAATTGTGTTTAAGAAAGCCCTACGTGTGCACAAAGGCCTCCCTGTTGATGATCGAATTGTGTTTAAGAAAGCCCTACGTCACGTGCACAAAGACCTCCCTGTTGATGATCAAATTGTGTTTAAGAAAGCCCTACGTGTGTACAAAGGCCTCCCTGTTGATGAGCGAATTGTGTTTAAGAAAGCCCTAAGTGTGCACAAAGGCCTCCCTGTTGATGAGCGAATTGTGTTTAAAAAATCCCTATTTGTGCACAAAAGCCTCCATGCTGAGGATAAAGTTATGTGAAGAAATCCCAACGTACGTGTGCACAAATGCCTATCTGTAGAGGATCGAATTGTGTTTAAAACAAAAACCCTATGTGTTCACAAAAGCATCCCTTTAAAGAATATAGTTATGATAAAGAAAGTCCGATATGTGCACAATATTCTCTCTGGATCTCAAAGTTAAAAAAACCGAAATGAAACGCTATGTGGGGGAAATTAAATTATGTCTGATGTAATTTCTATATTTTTGATACAAGACTCATAAAAAAATAGATATTTCCCTGTTGCTCATTATGTTCTTGTGCCGAAAATAAAATGACTTTTCTCCCCACAGTATAGGAAGACGCTACAAATGTCGCGTGCTCGTTTTAGATAATGAAGTAATGATGCAATAATATTAGCAAACTTGGTGTATGTTTGTTTTGCTGTACAGAAACTCTCCTGGAGCAATTTTTTGATTAGTGCTTTTGTGAACAAAAAACAATTAACAAGTGGCTCTACCCCCCCCCCCCTTTCCCCGTCGCGTCGCGATATAACCTTGAACGGTTGAAAACGACGTTAAACACCAAATAAAGGCAACTGTACAGAAACTGAGGCATTCAACTGCGGCACATAAACAAAATGTTACTCTTACTTTTGACTTGAGGCTTTATATTACACACATGGACAATAATTATTTAAAAATATGTGAAACAATATGTTGTTGTGTCAGCATGTGTCGACATGTGCGACATGAATATGATAATGTGTCCACCCTTTTTAATTTACATTTTAACATTTCTGTCTTCACCTTTAACATTGATAATAAATAATTAATGAATGTGTCATTATGTATTCTTTCATTCCAGCCTGAACGTGTCATCATTTTTTTCCTTTAATACACCCCGAATGTGTCATGTATTACTTGATTCCACCTGAATGTGTCATCATTTGTACTTGTAATCCGTCCCAGCGTTTCACCATTTGTTCTTGTCATCCGCCCCAGCGTTTCATCATTTGTTCTTGTAATCCGCCCCAGCGTTTCATCATTTGTTTTTGTAATCCGCCCCAGCGTTTCATCATTTGTTCTTGTAATCCGCCCCAGCGTTTCATCATTTGTTCTTGTAATCCGCCCCAGCGTTTCATCATTTGTTCTTGTAATCCGCCCCAGCGTTTATCATTTGTTCTTGTAATCCGCCCCAGCGTTTCATCATTTGTTCTTGTAATCCGCCCCAGCGTTTCATCATTTGTTCTTGTAATCCGCCCCAGCGTTTCATCATTTGTTTTTGTAATCCGCCCCAGCGTTTCATCATTTGTTCTTGTAATCCGCCCCAGCGTTTCATCATTTGTTCTTGTAATCCGCCCCAGCGTTTATCATTTGTTCTTGTAATCCGCCCCAGCGTTTCATCATTTGTTCTTTCAGATGCATCTTCTCAGTTGGGTCGCATCTTCTCAGTGGGGTCGCATCATCACCACGACTCTCCGGCCACCTGGTTCAATCAAATAAGGACAGTTGTAAATAAAAGTGAAACGCAATATGTCTCATAATTGTTCAACACATTTTTAAATCAAATGACAGTTGTAAATAAAAGGGAAACGCAATGTCTCATAATTGTTCAACACATTGTTTAATGATATAAGGACATTTGTAAATAAAAGTGAAACATAATGTCTCACAATTCTCCAACAATCAAATAAAGAACGTTGTGAATAAAAAGTGAACGCAATGCCTCATGGTTCTCCAACAATCAAAAAAGGACAGATGTAAATAAAAGTCAAACGCTAAGTTTCATAATTATTCAATAGTCGAGGTTGGAACCAGACATTCCAACAGAAACTAAGGCGCCACAATAAATTACCAACAACGCGTCAGTTGTCCCCACTGCGTCATCATGTATGTCTGCGTCATACTGCTGAGCGTCAGTTTGCAAGCCATCCTCTGCGAATGTGACGTCAGGCACCCTGGGACGTCATCGCACAGTCTGTTGGAGAGGCCACGCAAAGTTGCGAGTTCCGAGTCCGTGAGTGAAAGGCCGAATAAGGGCGGCTTACTACGCGATAGCAGGAGGGCTTACCGAGACTCACAGAAAGTGAAACACGACGTCAAACAGGTCGACGAGACACCCCCAGGGGATGGAGAGACTCAGGAGATTTTTTATGTGGACGTCCAAGACGATGCTGGAGACGAGGCCATCGAAAACACGTTCTGGAACGACAGTGACGTCATTGATGTTTACGCGTACGATGACGTCCCTGGGATCTGGGAAAGCCGGCGCCCAAGGAGTCGCTCCAAGGGCCAGGCGGGTGTCTTACCTAAGTGGCAGCGACTGCCGACCCTGGAGAACATTTCACGCTTCAAGAAGCTCGTTCAGCAGACCATGGCGTGTCGACAGCTTCCGGCCTTGACCCTGGCGCTTGTGAAAGGGGGTCACGTGATACTGACGGCCAATCTGGGTCACGCTGACCCCGAACTGCACGTGCCTGTGACAAGGAGCACGCGCTTCGCCATCGGGTCGCTGACCAAAGCCTTCACCTCTACCGTGGTGTCCGAGGTTCTGTGGCGAAGAAAGTGAGTAGTGTTCAGCATTGTGCATGTACATAGTAGTGTGAGTAGTGAATAGTGTTCAGCATTGTGCATTGTGTGAGTAGTGTTAGTTGTGAATAGTGCTCAGCATTGTGCATTTTCTGATCAGTTTGAACAGTGACTAATGTTCAGCATTGTGCATTTTGTGAGTAGTGTATAGTGTTAAGCATTGTGAATTATGCGAGTAGTGTGAGTAGTAAATAGTCTGCATTTAAGAGGACCACCGACAGATATGGATCTGTCAACTTGATCCCACCAATTCCAGGATTAGATCTTTTAAAGACCAGTCTAGCTTTCTCTGGAGCTTCAATTTGCAAGTCACTGCCATCATCTCTCAAACACTTGAAGTCAATTAACAGTTTTAGATCATCTTTTCATAACCACCTCTTGCATTGATGTTTTAGATAAATGCTGTAGTTACAGACACATTTTTGTATTGATATTTAGTAAT
>NC_090250.1:54931529-54934029 GCF_037325665.1 Littorina saxatilis | reverse complement strand
TACCCCCACCCCCTACTCATTTTTCAGAAAAGAGTGCATATTATCTTCCAAATAGAAAAGCATGGTAATCAGATGATCAAAAACTTAAGAAGATAAACAGGGAAGCAAAATAGAATATCCAACATAGTGATTTAACTGTTGAATTCAGAAAAAAAAATACTTTTTTTTCTCATTTTTGAAGCTGAATTAGAAGTTTGGAAGACAGAAAAAATAAATTAAAAGTGCTAAAGTGGTTACAGTGGTTACAGTGTTCAGAAATAGTGTTAGATACCAAGTTGAGTTTTCGCTCTTTATCACAGTTAAAAGAAACACACCTCTTGTCGCGCACAATCTTGAACTGTGATCCTTTTACTACCCCCGCCCCCTACCCATTTGAACACAAAAGAGTGCATATTCTCTTCCAATTAGAAAAATAAGTAATTTTAAGCAACTGGACATTTTTAAAATACATCTTTTCTGTCAGTCCAAAGATTGCTTAGTCCATTAAAAACAAACAGACTAGGATTTAGCGCACCCATTTTTAAGAAAAAGTTAACATGATAATTGATATTTCAGACTTTTGTTATGCAATTACTACTGAAGATTCCAGACCAGGTAAAACAATCATTTTATATCCTTTGTCACATTTTTTACATTTTTTTTTATAAATCTATCTATAGCGAGTCTTGTCTCTTTGTGTCATTTAGTTATTTTCAAGAATTCTATCCTGGCAAAAAAAATTAAAAATCCCTATCTACCTACCTACCCTATTTTGTTTACCCATGTTATTAGAAACAGACAATTTATTTTTATTGGCCTAACGATCTTGAAACATTTGTTTTAATAGAGAAACAACAAGTACAGCCCTTAGCTGTGTCACTCGAATATCTTTGTCAGGCTGAAACTTAGCCGTTGCGTTGAAGTCTGCTGTGTGTGTCTGGGTCCAAAGCAACTTTCACATTCTCATCTACACACTCACGTTACTCACACAAGTATACAATTCTACCCACAGAGGCGTTCGGGGATGGGGGTCTCGCACTCGGGCGAATCACACCACAAAATACAAAGTATATCGTACACAGATTTTTCTATTGAACCAAAAAGCAAATTAAATCATGAATAAATCGATCAAGCAAAACTTCCACACAATGACACACTCACTCTCGGTTCACACTGCGCTCTGGGCGTGCACACTTGGCAGCACGTATACCGTTCCGACGCTGTTTGTCTTCCTGCAAGTCCAGCACAGGCACACGATTGTCCAAGAATCACAATAATCCTCGTGAATGTCACAGCAGGCATAGTAAGGTTACGTAGAAAAGTCCAAAAGAGTGCGTTAATGGTGGTAATCCGGCACACACACACACACACACACACACACACACACACACACACACACACACACACACACACACACACACACACACACACACACACACACACACACACACACTCCGGTTTGGTATAAGTTACCTGATAAATAATGTAGCCTGTAGATTTAACGGGGAGACTGATCAGACAGGAAGAGCAATACTTTCACATTTCCGATGTTCAGCGATAAACTTGTTTTCTTCGAGAGTTCGATCTTCGTGCGATTCTGGCGCGTTGTCACCAAGAACGTTAAAAACAGGATTTTATCATGATGCCTCTCTACAAAAACCAGGTCTGGGAACTCTTCATCTAAAGTCAGTCAGTATTAACCTCCTCAACACAATCATCATCTTGTCCCATAGTGATTTCTGCCGCCAAAGAACATGTGGTTCTCAACTCACAAGACCGATTTGTCATCGATCCAGTGTGAAATTCAGATCTGCCCCAAGTACGTGCAATAAAATGTAGAAGCGATAATCTGAAAAAAATCTTTTCGCGTGAACGCTGCCACGTTGTCATCAGTCCGATGTCTTTTATCCAGAGCAGGGATGAACACACTTTTTCATCATCAGTTTGTTATGTTTATCCGCAGACTGCTTTCCATTACTTGTCGTCTGTTTTAGATTGACTCGTAGGGTTCTTCAGCCAGGCAAGAAGTGCTTGTTTACTGACACGTTCTCACGCACGACATGTCGTAAATGCAAGTTCTAACGATTGTTTTTTTTTTTATTGCACTGATAGAGAATGTCGATAGTTGTAAACTTCTGCCATTTCCTAATGTTAATTTCATTATTTTGCATACGGATATGGCTAATAAGTGGATAATCTGTTACGACACGAAACGCGTTCTAAATCCGGGAAGGGAGGCTACTCCAGCGTACTTTCAGGTGTATCCTACAGCCTTAAGTGGCTTCTACAAGTTGAATGCCGACAGTACAGAGTTCTAGATGAGCAAACGCGTAGCCAAGACATGTAAGCGTACGTGTAGATATGACGTCACCCGTACACGTCTAGGAGAATTGGTCTAGATGATGCTCACCCTTCTCCAATGTTCCAAATTCAGTCATCTATTTTCCTATTCAGGCGTGCGTTTTTATGTTGACAGCATCAGTCTTGATACGCCAATCGACCAGCTCATGCCGGACAGCTT